>NC_067489.1:38162895-38375395 GCF_947179515.1 Apodemus sylvaticus
ATATAAGTGGCTTTATGTTATTCACATTTTATCACATTAAATATAAATGTAATCACTATGATGGATATATGTATATGAATATATATACATACATATAATCATTATATATATTATTTAAGAGGACAATTGAATCAAGCTATAGGTATGATGCATATGAAACCTGGATTCCTAATGCCTAGTGCTGAAATAAAGAATACTATTCATTCTTTCAATTATTATTTAATGCATGCTTGCTTGGTACCAAGCCCTGCTGAGGTGCTGTGGATGCAGAAGTGAATACATCCACCTTCTTCTGAGTCTCTCAGTTAAGACAGGAGGCTTAACAGTCAACAAATACCACTCAAATGAGTGCAGTCATCATAGTGAGGATCGTAAAGGAGAAACAGAATGGCTCCATTAAAACATACAACAGGCAGGTCTAACTTAGAGGAAGATCCTGGGTAAGAGCCTCTCTAAGAGCACAGTTCATTGGAAACTGGGACTGTGCGAAAGAAACCGAGCCTGGTGAAGAAAAGATTAGAGTGTGCCGTTTCCCCACTGTTCCTGTGCCGGAATGACAGCGCCCAAATCCTGGGACACAAGAGAAGCTGGCACACTGGATAAGCCTGCCCAGGCCATGTCCCTGGTCAGGAAGTGGTCATGAAACAAAGCTGGGGAAGTAGGACAACACCAGTCAAACGAAGCCTAGAATCCTCTGGGAATTCCTGTTTTATAACCAAGTACAGAGAGAATTCACTCAAAAAAACGTTGGCAGAGTAAGTAGGATGGTGGATTTCAAATGACTGGATTTAAAAACAAAACAAAAACAAAACATAAAAGAACCTAGGGCATTAACAAGGCACAGCTCGGGGTGTGTCCATGAGGAGGTTTCCACGAAGTTTTAACCAGAGAGGAAAAACTCACACTGAATGTGGGACCCCCAAGGGCTGGGATCCCAGACTGATGGAAAAGGGAAGAGGGGGAAACCGCTAAGCACATTGTCATTTCCCTTTCTCTGCCTTCTGGTGAGCACCGAAGTCCAAGCCTTTCCACCATGGTGGCCGTGCCCTCCATGCTGGACTGTAAACCCTCTAACCGTGAGCCAAATTATAAACCCTTCCCGCCTTGTGCGGCTTTTGCCGGGCATTCAGCTGCTGCTCTTAATGCGAATAAAGTGTGACCACACGTCATAATAGAATTACCCAGGAAAGAAGAAAACAGAAAATGAGAAGACTCTTTGTAAGGGCTCAGACTAAGGAGTGGGAGTCAGAAGAGGAAATAGTTAAAGGTTTGATCACATTAATATCCCATTAATAACTCAAATTTACAAATGTGGAGGAAATGCCTTTAAGAAGAAAAGATTATTCTCAGCCAGAGCCCAGAAAAACAAATGAAATTCTAACAACACTTCAAGCTGTTTTAGGAACTCAGAAACAGCTTTTGATGTACTTAATACCTGAGCTCAAATATTGGCTAAGCTTCCAATGGCATTTTCTGACTGGTGAATTTTCTGGGTTCCCAGAAAGGAAAATCAACAGCAGAGCAGAAGCCCCCATTTCCACTGTGAAGGGCACAGGAATTCCTGAACAGCCTCACTTCCACCCAACTGCAAGACATCTTGCTCTTGAAGTATTTTTTTCCTTGCAGGAGACCATTCTGGTTGAAACATATTCTATTTAGGATATACTCTATGAAAAGCTTTAGTAAAGTGTACAGGCAGGCACACACAAAGATAAAGAAATATGTGCAATATACAAATTATTCATATGTATCTTCTTAAACTGCACTCCAGAGCACAGGCTATAACAGCTATTACAGTTTTCCTTGAGCAAATCAATAACTTACATTGTCAATGTGAAAGCAACTATACATCATACATGTATACATTTATTTTCCCCAAAACAAACTCACTTCTATTCTGGTAAATGGTGCATCCAATGGACAGTGGATCTGGTAAGCAAACTTTGTATATACAGACCTAATATATAAAACTATGAAATCAAGAAAAAAAAAAAAACTTCCCATTCAGCTCCCCTGAGAATATAACAGAGCATGAAGCGTAAGTATGAATACCACCACTAACAATACACAGTGGACAATGTATGCTCTGCAAGTAGCTGCACTCTTTGCATACAACCATCAATGTTTAAAATCCATTCGCATAGTGTCGCTAGACCTCGACACTGGGTGTCCTCTTACCCTGCTGTCCCTTTCCATCTAATTTTTGAGGCAGGGTCTCTCTGTCTCTCTCTGTCTCTCTCTCTCTCTGAACCTAGAGCTTACTGTCTTGACTAGACTGGCTGGCCGGTAAGCAACAGCAATCCTCGTTTCCACCCAACCCCCAGTGCTGGGGTTTCAGGGGAGTGCCATCATGCCCAACTTTCAACATGGGCGCTGGAAATCCAAACACCCATCCTCACACTTGTGCAATAAACATTTGATCCATGGAACCATCTTCCAAGTCCAGTGTATTCAACCTTCTGATGTAACTAGATGACTCTGCCATCTACAATGTAGGCAGTCCGGTACTACACAGTTGAGTTTTGTTTGTTTGCTTTCATACACTGTTTTAAGTTTACTGCTTTGTATTGGGCCACAGTCACAGTTACCCTTAGTCACACATGCCCACGGCTATAGGCTGGACATTCCTGAATGGTGAAAATTAATTAGTACTTAAAAACATACGATAAAAGGAAGTTTGTTTTTTTTTCCCCCAACGAACTTCATTTTTAGCCCAATCTTGCAGTTTTCAGATTCTTTGATGTCGCAACTATTTATTCTAATGGATATTTACAGAATTGTGTGACAGCTGTCTCAAATGGTCTTCAGCATCAGCTCCTGCAGCGGTAACAGTCAGCTCTGCTAAGAAGACTTTTCTCATCTTCCCATGGAAAGACACACGTGACACAGTGGGTGGAGAGACCCACAGGACCCTCTATCAGTTCCTCTCTTTGCATCCACCACCGTACCTTGTTCATGCCTATGTCTCAGTCATATAATGCCACGTTCACAACTGGCACCCCGTCCAGACGGTGAGTTCCTACATGAATGGTACTCTAAGCATCTCACAAACAGCACGGAACATGACTCTTAAATGCTCGTGGAATGAAATAGGTAAATGAATCTCATCCACCTAACATGTGTAACCTCAGAGTGTTGTTGTCACAATTTATTATTCTATGCTTACAGCCACATAACTCAAAGACACTTCAGTGACTTCTTCCATTCCGACCACCCATTTCTTTCCATTTCCAGACACGGAAATTTCTACATGGCCTACACTGGTTGATGAAGACCAATTTAAAAAATACATCTTGTCGCTCAGGTTTAAACATATGGCTTTGTCTGAGGTGAAACAGAGTGAAGTCCAGAAAGTGACATCACTCTCCCGAATTCATACTGAGTAAGAGAATGCCATCTGGTGCCACAATACCCTGTCATCCTCGCTGCCGACATCCTAAGACACCACCTGTATAAAGGGCCCCTTCATCATGAAAGAAGAATGCCCTTGGCAAAAGACAAAGAGAATCATGGGTTAAACTCATCATTCTTGAATAATTTAGTACCACTTAAGCCCTGAAAACCTTGGGCCACCTATCTTGTGGTTTATGGCACTGTCTCCTAAGTTTACAATTTCCTGATTGCAAAGCAACAATTTAACTCCACAGTGCAACATCAATACAATTTAAATTCACCACTGGAACTGACATTCTCCAGCAAGTTAGAAGACTAATTCTTCCATGAACACGATATAAGAGGCTTTTACTAAGACGTATGGGCAACCATCTCTGAATGTAGAAATAAATTCTTGCTGGATGAAGAGCAAAGTAATTAAATTTACGTTCCCATGAAATGATAATTGCCCTGGAATCATATGAGTTCTGTGCACTCAGATATAATGTTGGCCTAAGTCTGTCAGGGACCTAGATTTTAAATAGAAGATGATACTGAAAAGATTGCGTGGTGGTAACTAAGAGAGAAACAATAGGAGTTTTAAAAAAGTCTTCCTTCCCAGAGGAAATCATATAAAAAATGATAAAGAATTTTTCAAATTTTTAAAATCAGATAAGAATCACTATCATAATTTTCATTCTAAATTAAGCAACAAAGAGTGGCAAGGTTTGGTACTGTAGCTACGGCTTCCAGTCTTATTTAACTAGATAATCTGGAAACAGTCGTTTCTGTAAAGTGGCAAACGCCGGTGTGTTTAACACACACTCACGGTCGAAATCTATACGCAGCATCTTCTTCCCAAAGAGCCAAACAAACGGGAAACAGAAGAATACGCCATCATTCAGTCATGGCAAGAAAGGATCCTCGGCTCAGCTACAGGTCCCTAGCAGCTCCCACCTCAGAATGGGAAAGGGTGCCTCGGGTGAGGCCAATTCTTACCATCAACGAGCTTCCAAGTTCATTCAAACCATCTGTCTATAACGCACTTTCTTTGCACCTGCTAGTCAAGCGCTTGCTCCCTTTTCAACTGCTCAGAGCTACCAGAACCTTCTTTAAATGAAAAAAGAAAAAAAAAAATAATGTAAAGCCCAGAAGCAAGCGAGCAAAACCGTTTATCAGCACCCTGATAAACCCAGACAAATGGGGTTCGCTCCTTCCTGCCCACCCCCGCGGCCACTGCGCACCCCCCAAGGACAAGAGGTTAGCTCCAGCTAGGCCTCAGAGCTAGCAAGAGAAAAGACCGGCCTCGCAGTGCTCTGGGAGATGCTAGGGCGCCGCCAGCTCCTCCCTCGCTCGCGGTCCAGCTCCCGGCAGGGCAGCCCGGTGCGCTCAGCATCCCTCCTCCTTCTCTGCCTCCTCCGCCCGGGCCACCAACCTTGGGCGTGCGGATGTGCTCCATGGCGGGCCCGCGTCTGCAGGGTCCCCGGCGGGCGGGCGCGGCTTCACGCACCTGCGCGCGCGTGCGGCGCAATGGGAAGGACGGGGAGGGGGCTTCGGCGGGAGCGGGCGTGGGCGGGTCCCGGGCTTGGCTCCTCCTCCAGGTGCGCCGGTTGTGCTGGGCGCCTGCGCGGGCCTGGGATAGCAGCTCTGCGCCTGCTCGTACCTGCCGGGGTCTCACCCTTGGACTTTGCTTTCCTTCCCGTTTCCTCTCTCTGGTGGAGGATCACTGCCCAAGTCACTGGGTGTTTTTCCAGATGGGCATCTTCAAGCTGGCTGTGGTGGTGCTTGCCTGTATTCCCAGCCACACAGGAGGCTGAGGCAGGAGGATCATTTGGGTCCAGTAGCTTGGAGCAGTAAGAGACTGAGACACCCCCATACTTAAATCAAAACTCAAAGAGAGTCAGGCAGCGTCAAACGGTAATACTGTGGCACTACTGTTTCCTAAGGCACAAAGAGGGCCTTGTGTTAGGTGTGGCTTCTTGGAGAGATGCTAATGAAAATGGGCAGCTTTGCACCCTCATTGGCTGCCTTCCAGAGCATCCCAAGATAGGTGGGATTTCAGAATGTGGTAGGAAAAAAAAATGACTGCACCCTGATGCAGTATGCATAGTCTAGCGGGTTCTGGCTGTATTCTGGCGCAGGCTCAGCCAGCAGTGTCATTGGAATGAAAGTGAGACTAATACCAACATTGTTTGTGCCCTACTAAGTTTGCTGTCAAGTCAGACATCTCACATAACATGTGACTTCACTGTTGGAATCTTGATAGAGATGTGAAAAACCCTGATCCTGTGTTAGGCAAATATTGCCTGTCTTTACCTAGCTCTAACTAAACGAAAGCTAGAGACAGAAAGCATCCATTATGAGGTACCTTTAAGGCACCAAGGGAAGTCAGCGACTAAAAACATCCTCTGCCATACTGAAGTTTCACAGAGCAATTCTTACGTTTTAGTTTTTTCTTTTTAATCTCCTGTTCAATCTGGCATGTTTCAACTTTCCAAATATGTATTCATTAATGTCGAATTCATTTTAAAATTGTCACATGCCCTTCACACGATTTGGACCACTTTCATCCTCCTACCGCCCTGGAGGGTCGATTGGAACAAGCTATAAAACATCACTTGTAAATGACAAGAATAAGTGAAAGTGAAATTTTCTCTCTTGTAAAGAACATCAGGAGTAGTCAAAGAAAATCCCACTTTAGTCTGTACTACTTTCTGGTCTCAATTCAAACCAGCTCCAGTCTCCTTATTTACAGACTGAAAACATCATTTCCTGTCTATATGACCTCATCTCCAAATTAAATTTTATAACATAACGAGCTTACATCTGGTTGGAGGGATTATTCTGAATCAGACAAAAATCATGGAATAATGTGTTTTCAGTGTTCTCTCTGTCTTCTGATAGGCTGATCAACAGTGTACTGGATCAGCATATTTTTGCACACAAATATTATAGTATAGCTTTGAAAACATCTACACATAGGTGAAAAATGTGTCTGAACAATTCAAGATTAAAATGTTTATGATTTAAGAATCATTATTCTCTCTCTCTCTCTCTCTCTCTCTCTCTCTCTCTCTCTCTCTCTCCCCATTCCCCCTCCTATGTGGTCATGGCCAGCCTCAACTTCCCTTCTCTCCTTCTCTCTGCCTTTTTCTGCCTCTACTACTCTCTTAACTCCCCTCCCCATGCCCTAAATAAACTCTATTCTATGCAAAAAAAATCATTACAGTTACTAAAACAACCTTGTAAAATAAGCACTAATTTAAATTAGTCTATTAGAAGCCAATTATTAGGATAAGTTAACAGAATATGATGGGAATATAATAAGGAAACAAGTTTCTACTAACAGCAATTTCTAATAATTCCCTAAGGAATCTTTCTCACTCTGTCCTTTAGCCCCATCATTATAGAGGTTATTCCCTGATAAGGTGTCTCGTCCTCAGTAACCCTGTGAACTCTCTCGTATTTATAATACTACCATATATCCCTCGGGCTCATTGCTTTCACTACTGCAGTAGACAGTCAGTAGAACAGAAGACACTGAGGGTTTTCATCTTTGTTTTATAGAAGGCATCTTAGAGTAGTAATATAAGGGAAGAACAGGCATTATTAAGATGCCTGGTTTAAATATGTCTATTTTCTTGGGTTGTCTAAATTTATCCTGGTGACAAAGCTGAGTAATCATTGACCAAAGGGACACTGTCAATATTTAAGCAATTCATACTCAAGAGTATCACAGCCGATGCCCAAAGATTGATGTTGATGGGATGTAGGTGAAACTACTAAGTTATAGTAAATGAGGGGAAACTGACTCAGATACTCGCAAAATATGGGGAAATGCCTAAGGAAACCCTGCCCCCAAAGGATGATTTGTACCTTGAACTTTTTTGCTATTACTTGGGATCAGATACTCAGTTCTTAACGTTTAATTTTGCTGGAGGAGTTCTTAAATAAAAATTCGATATAAACTGGGAACTTTTTCTAATATCCTGTGAACTTCACTGACCTAAAGAGATTTGGAAATGTGCCACACATTTATAAGTCTTTCTGGAATAGTTAGATCTCTCCCAAGACAGGTCAAATTTCTGAGCAGGCAATGATGCCAAATAGTGGTTCCTTGGGGATTAGTGTGGCTAATAATTGCACATTTGATAAAACCCGAGTCATCGCTATTAGGCCCTAATGGTCCATGGGACATACAAAAGAGTGCACATGTCTCCAAAATGAGTCCAGCCTCTGATAGAAAATCTTATTAGGCATCAATATGAGAAGGTCAGAGATGCATTTGGGGTTTTGTCTTATAGGGAAAAAATGGCATCCCCAGCCTCACAGTTTAAACAAAGCTGATGGTGTGAAATATCATGGCTTCTTTGGCTTGTGCTGTACCAAAGATGTAGAGAAAAAAAAAAAACACTAAGTGGATTGGAGACAGCTCTGCCTTTTTTTTCCCCCAGAAACCAGAAAAGAAACATCAGGGCAGCCAAAAAAAGAGTTCTGAACTCTCTGAGCAGGCAGGGGTTTTAAAGAGTCTCTTTTATTTTATTCTCTCTCCAGGAAGACATGGGGCTGAGGCCAAATCTGTGTCCTCGGGCCACTTACAGTGCCACTTCATTTCACTCCCATCCCGGCAAGCGCTGCTTTAATACATACCATTTCCATCCTGGTATTTCCAGTCCTGAATTCTCTCCTTAAATATTACGGCTCCGTTTACCTCCTAGGTTTAGCCCCTCGGCTGTCCTTTGCAGGCTGGAGACGTAGCTCGGGTGGTAAGGTTTTTGCCACATTAGCATGAAGACCTGAGTTTGGATCCCCGGAGTTTATACAACATCTAAGTATGGCGGAAGAAATGCCTATTATCACACCCCTGGGAAAGCAGAGACAAGTGGGTGCTTAGACTCAGTGACCAGTCATTCTGGTCTAACCAAACAAGCCACAGACCCAGTCTCAAAATATAAGGTAGACGCCTCCTTGGGAATGGCCCCTGAGACTGATCTCTGGTCTACACACACACATACACACAAATGCACACAATCATACACATGCAGTAATAATCCACTTGCCACAAACCAGGTATGGTTGAGAACTCGGGCACTAAAAGGAGACAGGCTTTTATTCAAATCATGATTGGGACCTATATGTTAGCTCTGCAGCCGTGAATAGGTTCTTTAACTACCCTCAGTTTCAGGCCACTTGTATATAAATTGTGTATGACGATGGTGCAATGGACTGAATATTTGTGCTACTTTGAAATGTATATGTCAGGACCTGAACCCCTGAGACAGTAGTATTAGAAGTTGCGGAACTGAGGAGGCAGATTCCTTAAGAGTCACTAACTACTGTTATTAATAGGATCAGGCTTCATAAGGAAACCCCTCATACTTTACCATCAAGCAAGTTATGGTGAGCTGACAGCTATTTATGAACCAGGAAGTGGGTCTTTAGCAGGCGCAAAGAAGCCATACCTTTATTTTGAACTTCCCAGCTTCTAGAATGGTAAGGAACAGATATCTTCTGTTTATAGGCCACCCAGTTTATAGTATTTTTCAATACTGAAGCCAAAGCAGGCTAAGATGGATATTTCAAAACTCTCTTTGTCATGCTGAACAGATGGATATGTGTGTAGTATATTCATTATGTTTTCTCTTTTATATGTGCATAATGTTGGTCAAAATGTGAAAGGTAATTGATAAGAAAGTATAGATTAATTATACTTCCCTTAGGGTGATTATGCAAATTCTACAAGACCAAACATATAATATACATTTTGCAATAAAGGTCACTATGGAGGGCTGTTTTATGCCAAGGACTGGAGATATAGTATGAATGACAGCACGCCCCTGCCTTTAAGATTTAATATTATTAGCTCTATTCTATTATATTTATATAATATATATATTATATAATGTGTTTTCTTTTCATTTGTAGCTTATATGTAAGCTCTATATTATATATCTTAATAGTAAATATTTCCCATATCTGCTGAACACATGGTCCCAGATAGTGGCACTATCTCAGGCGATGATAGAAACCCCAGAAGGTGGGGCCCCAGCTGAAGGAAGTGGCTCACTGGGAAGCATGCCTTTGAAGGCTAGAGCTGACCCTCAGTCTTTTGCTATCATTCTGCTTCCTGCCACCCTTGGGGTGAACATCTTCTTCTCTACATACTTCTGACGTGATATTCTACCCAAGCACGTGGAGCTAAACAACCAAGTGTGCAAACCTCCAAAGTCATGCTCCAAGGAGCCTCGCCCCTTTTGCTTGTTTATGGCGTGTCTTGTGTCAAAACATTGTGAAAACCCAGCTAATCTACCCACCTAGTATCAAATCACTCCCCGACTATATTGTGGCTCTTATTTATTTTAAAAGCCCAGTGTGCTTGGAGACGTTCTTGGCTCTGTCTCTTACTGGCTTCACATCAAGACATTTCTCCATTGCCTCCTTTTTCTCCTTTCCCCCCCACTGTTCTTACTCAACTTCAGATCCTCATTGTTTCTTCCTGGCTGGGACCTTGCTTTCTGCTGCCAGATTAATCTTCATAAAATGCAGCTCTCATCATTATAACTCTGCTGCTTAAAACCTTTAAGTGCTTTTTTTGTCTGGACTGTTTCCTTATTCTGTTGTGTAAGGCCCAGACTCATCTTCTTCTGTCTCTTACAAACTCAGCCCAGTCAGTCACTGGACTCAGGAGAGACTTCTTTCAATTATCAACCAACTCCTTTCTGTAGCTTGCATTTCCTTATCGCTATGTGTTTGTGTCTGTAGTTCTCTATTAAAGGCTTTGAGGTTTGTTTCAAATTCTTATTAACATCCCCACCAGATGCACTTCTTGCAGAGTGACTCAAGTTTGTTCATTGAATCAGGCAAAAATCATCTGTTTTAGTTAGGGTTTTACTGCTGTGAACAGACACCAGGGCTAAGACAACTCTTATAAGGAAAATGTTACTTGAGGCTGACTTACAGGTTCAGAGGTTCAGTCCAGTATCATCAAGGTGGGAACATGGTAGCATCCAAGTAGGCATGGTACAGGAGGAGCTGAGAGTTTTACGTCTTCATCTGAATGCTACTAGGAGAAGACTGACTTCCAGGTAGCTTGGGTGAGGGTCTTATAGCCCACAGTGACAGACCTACTCCAACAAAGCCACACCTACTCCAACAAGGCCACACCTCCAAATAGTTCCACTCCCTGGGCCAAGCATATGCAAACCATCACATCATCCAAACCAGTTTAATTTCCATCCAGAAATATAATTTTCTGCCTCTCTGTCACAACTGTTCCACAGGACTTTGGTCAGTACACTGTGTCCAGGTTCCCAAAGTCTACTACTACACTGTCATTGTCTCTAGTGAGCAGGGAATAGGAGAAGCCCAAGGAAGCACACATATACCACAGATTGAAGGCTAAACTCTGAGATCTGCTGGGCTCCTGACATTGCAATGTACTTTCTAGGCATCTGCAGTAGTCTAGGATGTTTGGGAAAAGTTTCTTTACAGGAAGGACAAGTTGCTTCCCATTATGCGATTACCACTGTCTGAGTTAATATATTCAGTGGAGTTATCAGCTCTGCATGGGACCAAGAGCAATAAAAGGCTCTTCAGCTTGCTTAGGTTGTAGTGGATAATGACCTAGCACAATAGACTTTTGGCCTGAACGTCTGTTCGCATACTCCGAAGGTATCTGAGAAGAGAGGGGTTTTGTTCTGGAGTCTGGCAAGCCTCAACTAGAAATACAATAGATTATGGGTATGACTCAGCATGGTTTGTTGGGCCTTTGTGCTGATTTTCTTTTTTAAATTTATGATAAAAAAAAACATAAAATGTATTCTTCTCCTGTTTTTAAGGCTCCAGTCTTAAGGGTCCAGTATTAAGTCCATTCGCAATGCTGTGCAAACAAGGGGTGGAGAGAATATAATTCTCCCAGTGGGCAAATCCCTGTGGTTTTCTGAAATTTTCACACCTTGAAAGATGAATGACCAGATGTATAGACTGATGCCAGTTTTGGGCGAGTGGCCTCATTTTCTTCAAATGTCAGGGAGTTGGAACAAAATTGGATGCTAGTGATGAAAGCTAATAAAAATGTTTCTGGGTTGGTGTTTCAAAATGGCTCACAATGTGAAGTTATGTCTGTCTTTTGAAGACAGTCATTGCAGAGCATCTACTTCAGGGGCGGCGACATTCTTAGTCATAAGGTCGTGGACATCTATTTATGACACCACTTACTAAGCCCTCTTCTCCTTTATTCTTCCTCTTCTTTTTCCCTTTGCATTACATTCTTAGTTTCAAATACTATGGTGGATTGGATGTTTGTGTCCCCATGAAAACCCATATTGAATTTACAACCCCCAAAACAACTATAACTGAAGATAGGACATGCTAGGAGGTAATGAAGGTTAAATAAAGTCATAAAACTGAATCCCTAAGCAAGTACAGCTAGTGCCCTGTGCTGAGGAAGGAATAAAAGTCTCTCTCCCTTGCCCTTGCCCTCTCCCCCTCCCCTCCTCTTTTTCTATTTTTCCTTTCTCCCTCCCTTCTTTCTGCCCCATCTCATTTTATAGAGAGAAAGTATATGTCAGCAACTCACAAAGAAAGCCCTTACCAACAGCTAAACTCTAGCAGACCTCCATCTTGAAAATATAGAATCTAAAACTCAGTCACTGGTGTTTCATTGTGTCAGCCCAAGCTCCTAGTGTAAATATTTAGGTGTTTTGGTCCCTGTGTGGATCTCAATCTGATCAATATATTTATCATACTATAGCTTATGAAAAAACCTAAATATTTCAAGGTTTCTAATTTGCAAGTACCAAGGCACTCACAGGACTCTGATACCCAGGTCTCATCTCCCTACTCCTCCATGTCTGTGAAGATTCTTCGTCTGGAAGAAGCGGGTAAGCTTCTTCTAGGAGGGCCTAGAGGCAGATGCAGGGAGGTTCAATAAGTCAAAATGTGCAGCTCCTGTTTCACAGCCTCACCACCGTAAGGTTTGTGCAGCACATGATGCTGTGGAAGCTGGAACCTACCTGAGGCTCTGATTAAAGGATCAGATTTGCACCCAGTCTAAAAGATTTCCCAGTCCAGCAATGTCAGCCTCTGACATTACAGTAGTGTATTTTCTTTGCTTTCCCCATGATGGTGATAAAATCAGTGGCTTCATTCAGCGACCATTCTTCTAGGTCTTATCCTTTACCATGGTTAATCATTGCCACGCTAACAACTTCTAGATTTCATCTCACCCCAGTCAGAATGGCTAAGGTCAACCAAACAACTAACAGCAAATGCTAGAAAAGGCAGCAAGAAAGGGACCCCGCATTCACTGTTGGTAGGATTGCAAACCGGCCACTCTGTAAGTCATTGTGGATAATCCTCCCAAAACTAAAAACACATCTGCCACACGAGCAGGCTACATTACTCCGTGGCATATGCTCACGGGATTCCAAATACTTATTCAGCCATGTTAGTTGCTACTTTATTCACAATAGCTAGGAAATGGAAACATTTTAAATATCTTCCGCTAATGAATGGATAATGAAAATGTGGTATGGGGCTGTTGAGATGGCTCAGCAGTTAAGAGCACTGACTGCTCTTCTGAAGGTCCTGAGTTCAAATCCCAGCAACCACATGGTGGCTCACAATCATCTATAATGAGATCTGACTCCTTCTTCTGGAGTGTCTGAAGACAGCTACAGTGAACTTCCATATAATAAAATAAATAAATCTTTTTTAAAATAAAAAAGAAAAGAAAATGTGGTACATATACACTATGGGATACTAGTCATCTATAAAGAAAAATTAAATCATGAATGTTTCTGGTGAATGGTTGGAACTTAAAATGGTCATACTGAGTGTCTGAAGCCAGACCTATATAGGACAAATGTATAATCTCTCCTCTGTGGTTCATAACTATCTCCAGATGAGAATGTTTAACCTGGAGTAGCCACAAAAATAAAGAAAGAAACAAGTAATGGGGCTGGGGGTAGAGTGTGGAATAGTAGCATGCTGATGATCTGAAGGGGGAAGCAGGAGACATGGGGAGGAGAGAGAGAGAGAGAGAGAGAGAGAGAGAGAGAGAGAGAGGATAAAACAATGGTAAAGATGTGTGACAAAGCCTTCCGTAATCATATCATTTTATACTTACCTACAATTATATATGATACATATACCTGTGTGTGTCTATATATGTGTGTTTGTATGTATATGTGTGTGTATAACTTAAGTGATGTTATGATACTTGAGCTGACAATGCTCCCCATAAAAGCTATAGACTAACAGCAACCAAAAAAAAAAAAAAAAAAATCCCAAAGACATGAGAAACCTCCATTTGAGTTGTTATTCAGAAGTCTGAGTGACTCTGGAAACAAGCTATTGCTGCTGTCCTTGGTTGCTTCTTAGAGGTTGAAGATACATCCCTATTGCTGAAGACACAGCACATTTCTGAAACTGACTTGGAAATTTGAGCAAGGTATAACCTTAAAACCTCCTTCTTCCTCTGGTCTAGCTTTTATAGTACCGGAAGGTGCCATGCAAGATGCCAAGGGAAGAAAGCAATCAATAGTCCTATCTAGTGGTGATACCGATGGACCACAACAGTGACCTGAATGGCGGATAGCCCTAATGGTACAATAGTGGTACTTTTTGATGGTAAACAATATCTAAGGCCTACTCAACAGGAGGGAAAATCATACCTGGTACTGGAAACTTACCAGATATCTGGTCCTGATGAGGTCATGGATCCTTGAGAAGAACCTACGACTACCACTTTAATAGACTGTTGTATTCTGTAGCTGCCTGTAGCTACTACGAACTGGGTTGCTGGAACAGAAGCTGAGGGATGGATGGGGAAGGGGCAAAAAGAACGAAGGCCAGGACAATATTTTACTGATCAAGGCCTCAACTTTAATGGCGGTCAGACCTTTTAACAGTTTAGGCAAAGCCCCTTCCCCCCCAGACTCTGGGCTGAGTTCCAGGAAAGTCTTCTGGCTTCTCTTGGCGGTCCTTGGCTACTGCTCAGGCAGCTGGGTGGGTCACCTGCTTAATTCAGGAATTCATAGACCTGGAGGAACAAAGAGCTTAACCTTCACTCTGAGCTTCTCCACCCTAGGATAAAAATTCCTGCTGTAACCTACTTCCCTAAAGTCCAAACAGTAGACCAGCATAATTCCTAACTGCATTCTAAATACCTATCTTTATACCCAAGGGATGGGTGTAGCTCTCTTCTCTCATCAAATAAACTTCTCTTATAGCATCCATAACAGAAAACCACGACTGGTCCTAATGCAGAGAACAACTGATCCTGGAGAACCCAGCCCCAGTGAATACATCTACCACACAAGCCCTGTACCCAAGACTCAGGGAACAAGACAGAATGGGGCCGGATCTTAAGAGCCAGAGGACCAGGATGTCCACTAAAATGGTGTCTTCTAGAAATGACAGCAAAACTATACTCATGATACCTCAATAAGATGGCTGCCTATGCAATACTTGAACAATGATAATACCAACAGACATGCTGATGCAGAAAGTAGTCCTCATGGAGTTCTGCCTCTAAAAAAAGAACTGTAGGCATCTAATGAATCCTTAAAGGGGAAGAATTACTATTTCTCAAGAATTGTTTATCTAATACAAAGTGGTCAGCTCTGAAATTGTATATACACAAGAAACAGCAAACAGACCCAACAGGTTTTGTTGACATATTTACAGCACATAACAATAGCTGGAAAAAGAAAAAGGTTGTTCCATGCTTTTGTTCTCTTAATATTGTCAATTATGATTTTTACAACTAATAAAAAAATTCTTTCCCGCAAATCCAACCTGTTTTGAAGGGATGCATTTTATAGTATTTTCCAGCCAGTGTTGTATTAAAAAGTATTTAACATTACTTCAAATTTTATTTACAAATACAAAATGTGTCTTTGGTATTTAGGAAACAAAACAAGTAAATTAAGTTTACATAATTAAGTCTTACCAAAATCCCACACTTTTTAAATTTAGTTGAAAAATGCAAAAAAAATTGAGAACCATATATGAATATGCATTTTTCATCAGCAAAACACTTTGAGCTTTTTGACAGACTGTTATTAGTTGTTATTCTTGAGTTGTAGCAGGGTCTCTTGGGGAGATAATGAATCATTCCAAATATTGGGTCTGCAGGAAAATCCATCCTTCCATCCTTTGGCTGAGAGGATGTTTTATAAACATAACCACGAACAAGACCTTTTTCAAGGCAGTGGAGAAACATCAGAATTTGATACATATTAACTGGCCAAGGGCCACCTATGTCTGCATTTGGACTGTGTGATATCCACAGATTATTGTGTCCCTACAGAGATTTTCTTGGACATGAATAGCAGGCCAAGAATCGTATTGTTTTGCTATCTGAGCGTTTTAGATTCCATGACCTTTATAGACTGTGAAATAATATTCTAAAGGTATAGAAAAATATAATGATAGATTTACAGTCATAAGTAGAATACAGTAATAGCAATAATGTGTTGATAAATGATCTACATAATTAGACAGCTGCTTCTGAATTTTAAGGTCCAATTCATAAGCATCTATTTATTCAGTTTGGTATTAGATACAGCAAACATAATGG
The DNA here is from genome assembly GCF_947179515.1 of Apodemus sylvaticus. NCBI lineage: Eukaryota > Metazoa > Chordata > Mammalia > Rodentia > Muridae > Apodemus > Apodemus sylvaticus. The sequence continues at coordinate 38,178,854 of NC_067489.1, forward strand.
ATTTTAAGAAAATGTACAGGAGAAAAAATTTAGATAGAGGCATTTGTATTTCCTTTTTCTGAAAATTAAAAAAAAAACAAAACCTGGCACATTCCAGTTTAGCTGACAGGTTCAACTTTCAAAAGTATTGCTATGAGTTAAAGAAACATGAAATAACTCACCATAGTGACTGTACTGAAAACCTTCAGGTTCCATGAAAGTCTCTCTTCACCTAACAAAGTACCACCAATGTAAAACAAAAACAAACAACAACAAACTATTAGCACGGTGGGTATCTGAATTATCAACGGAAACTTCTCTGCCTTGGTTTCCTTTTCCTATCTGTTTCCTCCTCCTACTCCAACAGCTCTGTCATCTTTCATTCTCTACAAAGAAGAAGCCAGAGGTAAACCAGAGCCAGAAAGCCTTGAGCATCAACCGCTGAAATGAGAGTTGTGGAACCTGGGGAAGACAGTGTTTTCTGAATCCCAACAGCATGGACTTAATCATCAAGAGCCAAAACACAAGGGAGGAAGATAAAGTTTATCCATAAACAATACAGAATGTATTCACTACTTCTGGGAGGAAGGAAATAAAAAAGAAAAGCTCATTTAGCTTTGCCACACAAGAGGATGAAGGAGTTTTCTCCGGGTCAGGAAATGGACATCAAAGGGGAGAAGAAAGCAAAAAACACACTTGGGAGGTCTGGATCTCGCCTTACTTCCTCCCTTAGCAGAGTCACGGTGGAGAAAGCAACCAGAAAACCAGAAAACCAAGATGGGCAAAGCCTTCTTTCTCAGCTTTAACTGAAGATACTGTAAGACGTGGAGGAAGTCTGTATCCATCCTAGCTAGCAATCTATAAGGGAGACAGACATACAGGAAGCAGGCCCAAAGTAAGCCCCTAATCAAGCAGTTTGATAGGACATTACTATGAATCCTTGAGAAGATGTGGATGAGAATACAGTTAGAGAACTTAAAGAATCAGACCTCTAAACCTAGGGTGGTATCCCAGAGGAGCCAGCTATGCTGGCTAATTCTATGCTAACTTGACACAAGCTGTAGTCATCTTATAGGAGGGAACTCCAATTGAGAAAATCCTCCATAAGATTGGGCTATAGTCTTAATTAGTGATTGATGTGGGGAGAGCCCAGCCCAATGTTGGTAGTGCTGTCATCGGCTGATGATCCTGGGTTCTATAAGAAAGCAGGCTGAGCAAGCCGTGAGGAGCAAGTCAGGAAGCAACATTCCTCCATGGCCTTTGCATCGACTCCTCCTTCCAGGTCCCTGTTCCATAAGAGTTCTTCTTCCAACTTCCTTCAGGGGTAGCCTAGGGTGTGGAAGTATAAACTGAATAAACTGTTTCCTCCCCAGCTAGCTTTTGGTCATGGTGTTTCACTACATCCGTGGTAACCCTAACTAAGATAGATGACTTATCAGGGTGCTTGGGAGGACTGTGGACATGCATCCGGCCGTAAGTCACGAGACCTGGGAGAATAAGTTCAGAACCTGCCAGAGATGAAGTAAAGATAATCCCGGACCCATAGTCATCTTGTCCTCACTTAAGTGCTGGTTAAATCACCTTCCCTGTGAAACTTGTATCACCGCCTAGGCAGAAGGGAGAGAAACACTGACGAGGACTCTGATAGAGATGCTAACTGTTATCCAACAGAACTGTAAGCCCTCGATGTCGGAGGTAACCTTGAATCAGAACATTTACTTTTGTCACTACTGCATAAAGGGGAGATTTGAAATCAGGTTCGATTATAAAGCAAGGAAGTTCCAATGGTCCATGCCTGGAACACGCAGTATGATTGAACAGTACATGCAATATTTGCTCACAGCAGACACATTCCAATGTTTGGAAACTCAGTCTCCGGGCCACGCCCTCAAATAAGTGAGTTTATTGATGTCTTTCAGCCTTTCTTCTTACAGGCTCGCTTCAGTCACATTTACTTCTCTTCTCATTTGACCTTAGAAACATCGTCTTCAGCACCTCCTCTGCCCACATGCAAACCTATTACACCTTCAGTCTTAAGGTACATGCGCCCACTGAAAAGAATCCTTTCTTAGAACCCTAAAGAATCACCCTGCCAGCACTTCAGGGTGAGCTAAAGGTGTGCACAGAGAGATAAACACAGTGCCTAGAGAGGCCAGGGGAAGGTGTGGGCTCCTCAGCAACCGGAATTACAGGCTTTTGTGACCTGCCATGTTAGTGCTAGGAACTTAAGCCTAGGTCCTCTAGAAGAGGTGCTCTTTTTTTCTTTGTGTAGCCCTGGCTGTCCTGGAACTCACTCTGTAGACCAGGCTGGCCTCGAACTCAGAAATCCACCTGCCTCTGCCTCCCAAGTGCTGGGATTAAAGGCATGCACCACCACCGCCCGGCTTAGAAGAGGTGTCCTTAATGGTTGAGCAGTGTCTCCAGTCCCTCCAGTGAAGTTTCACTGAGAACAGAAGGCCCGTCTTAATGTGGGCGGTACTATCCTATGGACTGAAGTCATGGACTAAACACAGCAAAACAAAATAAAAGTGAATTAAAAAAAAAAAAAGAAAGCAAGATGAACAGTAGCATTAATTTCTCTATGCCTTGCCTACCATAGGCTGCACCACCAAACTGTGAGTCCAAATAAACTCTTCTTCCTCCCTTCAGGGCCTTTGTTGGGTTGGTGTTGGTGTTGTGGTGTAATTTGTCACAGCAGTGAGAAAGAGTAAGTATGTAAACAGTGTCTTTCTCCTCTGATACTTATGAACCTGTAATGTCCCAGTTGTTTCATTTATATCTATGGTCTTAGGGCTTCTATTGCTGGGAAGAGACTTCATGATCACCTAGAACATAGCAGCAGTGGAGAGGAGGCCAGCTGGAGCCTAGGAGACAATCTGTGTGTGCTGCAGAGGACAGAGCCAGGCAAACGACCCAAGGCCTTTGGAAGAGTCCAGAAGACCAAGGAGTTATTTATAAGTGGAGTTTGGTTTTGTGACTGTATCCTGGTTCTTCCCCCCCTTGAAGAACATAGTTATCTTAATTTTAATTTTTTTATAGTTAAGACTTTGAAGAGTTTGAATATTTTAAAGAGACTGAACTTTTAATGTGTTTGAATTTGTAAGGACTGTGAGACTTAATATCAACATTACAACTTTGGGATGAATGACGAAGGGATGATTATAATTGTGTGTCACGTTGGCAAGGAGTCATTTGGACTGACTGGTTGTGTGTCAGCTTCACACAAGCTGGAGTTATCAGACAGGAAGGAGCATCAGTGGAGAAAATAGCTCCATAAGATCTGGCTATAAGGCATTTTCTTAATTGGTGATCAATGAGGGAGATCCAGCCATTGTGGGCCGTGCAGTCCCCAGCCTGTGGGCCTGAGATGCAAGCCACACAACTCCAAGAGCTTTGCATGGGCTTCTGCCTGCAGGCTCCTGTCCTGCAGGGTTCCTGCCGGAACTGCTTTTGATAATGAACTGTTAGACAGAACTGCTTTGGTTTTGGTGTTTCATCCCAGCAATAGTAGCCCTAAAATATCCACCTTACCATAGCACTAATAGAAATCAGTAGAAATTCAGAAAGAACATTGAACGAAGCCTATGTAGAAAGTCTAAGAAACTTAGCTCTTTGTGCTCTTATTTCCAAATCTTTCCTCATCAGCCACTGGATTGCAAATACTCTAAGCCTTTGCTGTGTGCTATTAACAACCTTGCTGACTGACTCTCTCTCTCTCTCTCTCTCTCTCTCTCTCTCTCTCTCCCTCTCTCTCTGTGTCTCTCTGTCTCTCTGTCTCTCTGTCTCTCTCTCTCTTCTCATCCAGAGGTTTGAATTTGTTTTAATTTGCTTAACCCGTTTCACTGGTTAATGAAACGGCCAATAGCTGATTGGCCCTGTGGCTCCACAGCAAGAGGTAATTCCTGCTTTCTTACTGGGGGACTGCTCTGCAGACTCAGCTGCTTACTGCTTTCTGAAGCCTTGGGGGAATCCTGTAATTGCCCTTTGATGACAACAGTCATTTCCCGCCCGGATTTTTTAAACTTACCTGTGATTCTGCACATCTCTTTGGAAGCTGTAGCTGTTGTGCCGTGTTCCCATTGAATCATTTTAGATCTGCCTGCTGTGTGGATACCATGGTCTCCCAAAGCATTGGTCCCACATTCTCCTCTGAAGAGACAACTCTAGAAGGGATTTGATTTCTACAATTTTGCAGCCAATGTTCTCACCAAAGAGGGGAGAAAACAGAGTTATATGAAGAGTGGATTCATGAAATCCTTGCCCTCAGTGAACTATTGATTCTTTCAACGTGCCTGCCACGTCATAAAAATTAGGCATTTTAAATGTATTGTTATTGAAAAGACTACATACACATCCACTGCTTTTAACCTTCACAAGCTGATTCTTGTTTCAAATTATGTACTTTAAAGCATTACATTAAAAATTTCAATAATTCTGAAAAGCAATAGCTTATAAAACAATCTTTTGTGAGCAACTAAATTATACTATGGCCCATGAGCAAAAAGGTATATTAAATTCAAATCCAATTTGATAAACTTCTTTATTTTGAAAGTTTTTTCTTATGCCAGGAATGTAGTTCGGTTTAAAAATAAACTATAGGATTTGGAGAAGTGACTCAGCAGTTAAGAGTACTTACTCACGTGTAAATATACCACATTTTCTGTATCCATTCCTCCTTTGAGGGGCATCTGGGTTCTTTCCAGCTTCTGGCTATTATAAATAAGGCTGCTAGGAACATAATGGAGCATGTGTCTTTATTGCATGCCGGGGAATCCTTTGGGTATATGCCCAGGAGAGGTATAGCAGAGTCCTCCGGAAGTGTCGTGTCCAGTTTTCTGAGGAACCGCCAGACTGATTACCAAAGTGGTTGTACCATCTTACAGCTCCACCAGCAGTGGAGGAGTGTTCCTCTTTCTCCACATTCTCGCCAACACCTGCTGTCTCCTGAGTTTTTGACCTTAGCCATTCTGACTGGTATAAAGTGAAATCTCAGGGTTGTTTTGATTTGCATTTCCCTAATGACTAATGATGTTGAGCACTTCTTAAGGTGCCTCTCGGCCATCTGAATTTCTTCAGGTGAAAATTCTTTTAGATCTGTACCCCATTTTTTAATAGGGTTATTTGGTTCCCTGGGGTCTAACTTCTTGAGTGCTTTGTATATATTGGATATTAGCCCTCTATCAGATGTAGGGTTGGTGAATATCCTTTCCCAATTTGATGGTTGCCGTTTTGTCCTTTTAAGAGTGTCCTCATTAGAAACAATGAATTCACAAAATTTTTAGGCAAATGGTTTGATCTGGAAAATATCATCCTAAGTGAGGTAACCCAGTCACAAAAGAATACACATGGAATGCAATCTCTGATAAGTGGATATTAATTAGCCCAGAAGCCCTGAATACCCAAGGCACAAATCGCATAACAAATTACTCCCATGAAGAAGTATGGAGAGGGTCCTGATCTTGGAAAGGATTGATCTAGCATTGGAGGGGAATATAAGGACAGAGAAAAAGGAGGGAGGTGATTGGAAAATGGATGGAGAGAAGAAGGTTTATGGGACATATGGGGATGGGGGATCTGGGAAAGGGGAACTCATTTGGAATGTAAACAAAGAATATAGAAAATAAAAATATTTAATAATAATAAAAAAAGAGTACTTACTCGCCAGGCGGCAGTGGCGCATGCCTGTAATCCCAGCACTCTGGGAGGCAGAGGCAGGTGGATTTCTGAGTTCAAGGCCAGCCTGGTCTACAGAGTGAGTTCCAGGACAGTCAGGGCTATACAGAGAAACCCTGTCTCAAAAAAACCAAATCCAAAAAAACCAAAAAAAAAAAAAAAAAAAAAAAAAAAAAGAAGTACTTACTCTTGCCGATAATCTGAGTTCAGTTTCAGGACCCACATGGTAGCTTACAACTACCCCAACTCTAGTTCCTAGGGATCCATTTCCTTCTTCTGACTCTGAGGGTACCAGATATGCATATGGTACAAATACATGCACATAAAAATAAGCAAAACACTCATATACATAACTTAAAATAAATGCATATCATTAAAACATAAAAGAATAAAATATAGATACAATTCATCATAGTATTAGACTAGAAATAAAATAAATCTGTATTGCCTTCTTAATAGATAACAGAAAAGTTATCTCACAAAATTATATCCATTCCCAGTTTAAAACAATAAATGACTCTCAGCAACTTAGGAAGAAAGACATACTCTTACCTGATAAAGTCTACAAAGATGCAGGCAAAACAATCATACACATAAAATAGATAGTTTGAAAGACAAATTAAAAAAAATATTTGTTCAGTGAGTTGTGGAGGACTAAGGACCAACATAAAATTTGTAATCATAATCAATAACACTGATATACTCTGATATAGTTTATAAATATTTTTTTCATAATAACACTATAAATAAAGACTATAGACATCATAATTATGAGGAAAAATCTTAATTTTTTTCTTGAAGAGAAGTAACATAACTAAGTTATACAGTTAAATTCAGAATCACACTACCTAACTCACGTTCCCACACCCAGTCCTTCCACTGGCCTTTGATAAGGTCATTGTGTTGCTACTGATGCTAAAGTTCTGGTATCACATAATCCATTGGAATTCTTCAGCGAAAGGTTCATGTCTTGTTAGAGGGTCAAGGGAAGTGTCTGGGTCTTGACTTCATAGAGATATGTAAATCCTTTACATCACCACAGTGACAACATTTATAGTGATTTATGTCACAGTAATAGTAGCTGATGTTAGTAGTAAATTACAACATAGTGGGGAATGCCAAATAAGATATAAAATAAACCAAATATTTAGATTTTTAACATCATTATAACCGTTTCAATATCTCCTCCTTTTCTCTCTCCTCCACTCTTCCTTTATGCCAAATAAAACATTTCAAAAGATTAGCTTACAGAAATTATTGGTTCATGAATAAACTACAAAGATATTAAAGTCTAAATGACTTGGAGTTCGCTGGCAGACTCTAAGAGAAACTTAGGGCAAGATCCAGGGTCTATGTGAGTTCATTTCACATGGTAACTGTCTGTTAAATGTTTGTTGAATTAACCACTTATCCAGATCAACAAATATTTGCTGAGCTAAACTCTGTGGAAGCCACAGGAAGAAAAGGTCTTGTCCTCAAGCATCAGTGACCTCACTGAGGAAAACCAGCACGAACACCAGAACTCTGAAAGGCAACTGTGTAAGAGCTTGGGCAGTAACAAATAACAAATAATTACCAGGTTAGCTGGTGGGTAACAGGAAGTAAAGGATTGCACAGTGAAAACAGCCATTCAATGAGAGGTGAATGGATTATGAGGAAGATGACCTCAATCTAGCCCTAAAGAATGGGCTCAAGCCTTGGAAGGATGAAACAGCCCGAAGGAGTGTTCCCCTCAACAACTCCGAACAGAGAAACAAAAAAGCTATCTCTCTCAGAGGCGGTTTGTCCATTTAAGGCAGAGAATGTTTGAGATGAAATTGCTTATGCCAAAACAATTATTGACCTTTAGTTACAAATATCAAAGAAGCAAAACGGAAGACTAGAGATGTAGCTTAGGGTGGTAAGTTTGCCTAGCCTGTGCTGGGTCCAAGGCCTAGTACTGTAAATAAGATAAAATCAAAACATCTCAAGTACTGGCTAAGACCTTGGAGGCTAAATAAATAAATAAGTAAATTAGGTAGAATCCAAGTTAAAAATAAGATCACTATCTTCTTATGAGTTTCTCTTAATTACTTATTAAAACTTCATTCTAAAGAATTAATGGAAGGCTGGTGAGATGGTTGGGTGAGGAAAGATGGCTATCCCCAACTCTTATGGCCTAAGTTTTATATTTGGGATCCATACGGTAGAAGGCAAGAACAAGCCCCCCTCCAGTTGACCCCCTAACTACAAGCACACTGTAGCATGAAGTTTTGGCCACACAGTTACACTCACACACACACACACACACACACACACACATATACACACACACACACATACATATACACACACAGATACTTTTTTAAAAAAATCTTTTTAAAAAGATAAATATCATTTGGATGAGTAATTACTCTTTTCTAGGACTTTATCTTTGATTTAAAATTTAAACTATAGCCCCAAACATTGTTCATAAGTAAAAATGAAATTATTTAAATTATCAACAACTAACCTCTCCTTTGTGAATGCGAATACTCAATATGACACATTGAAATCAGAACTTCATGCATGTCTTTGTGTCCGAGGCCATCTCCTGTCTTTCAGTTTTTATGTTTTCAGTTGAGACCATGTGTTGTGGGATTGTTTTTTGCTTGCTTCTTTTTCTCTCACTAGCTGAGGGAGCATCGGTTAGTGGTCTGACCCATCCCATTCACTCACTTTGTTTTCTGAGATCTACAAAGAGCTTTAGTCCCAAGCAGACTCCCATGTTCTCAACCAATAGGGTCAAACGACCCTTCCATAGGGATCCCACATCAGATATCAACATTAAGATTTGTAACAGTAGCAAGATTACAGTTAGGAAGTAGCATTGAAGCAGCGTTATGCTTGGGCTCCCTACAGTGTCAGGAGCCTGTATAAAGGGCCTCAGCATTAGGAAGGCTTAGAACTGTTGCTCTACAGGAAGTGGGCCTTGCTGTTTCCTGCAGGTTGCTAATCTGTAGTTAAATGACGATAAACAGGGATGTCTTTTTCTTAGGAGTGAATTGTTTTGTTTTAAAGCACTCTTTTCTGCCGCAGAATGAGACAGAAACCAAGGCTTTCCAATTGCTGAGGAAGGCTGATTAAAAAGCAAAAACAAAAACAAAAAGAAAACCAGAAAAAAAGCGAAAGAAAAGAAAACAAACAAAACAAGAAGACACATCTATGACTGGAGAAAACTGTCCTCATCTTTCCAAAGCTGGAGGCATGTGCCAAGAAAGCATGCTAAGAATAGAAGAAAGTGTTTGCTTGTTGCTGTTGAATGTAGCTGTGAGAGGCAGCTGCAGACCTTCCTGTGGAAACAGTCCCACACTCTGTTCACCCCAAGAATTCTTTTCTTCCAACTAAGAGCAGATCCCTCCCACCACTGAAGTTCATAGGATCACGGAAACTCTTAAGATCCTTTAGGAGAATCTACCCAATATGTCCTGTCTACTACTGAGTACTCAAACAGCCACACAAGATACTCTGCATTTAGCAGAAAAGATTCGGTTATATTAGAGCTCTGTGTCTTCAGAGAGTTGGCTTGGGGGAGTTGGAATCACCAGTTCCTCCTTCTCTGGAAACTGTTCATCTTTCAAAACCCAGTTCAAAGTCTCCTCTTGTATTGAGACTTTCCCATTCTCAGAGGCAGCACTATGTTCTCCTGGAGACCTCAGCCAGAACTCTTACCACAACACTGGCTGTGTTGCATTACAGTATTTTGTTACGAGTCCTCCCCAGTTTTATAGGTTTATCACCTATCCTGATACTTGCTGCTTACTTAATCAATGATTAACAACTGCTGATCAGCTGACTACCCAGAACCTCACTGTAGCCAATCCATTCTCAGCCTTCCTCCAATCCAATCTCAGAAGGATTCACACCTTGGATGAAATAATGACCTGAATAAAGATTTTAAGCCCTGAATCTTTTAGAGAATTAAGTAAACTATTTTAAAAAAGTCTTTAATATGTGCTGAATAAATTATTAACTGCAACACACTATTAATCAAATTCAAAGCAAAGAAGGTCATTCAGTATTCAGTTCAAAAAAATGTTTTGATCATTGGGTTCAGTTAATTTAAAGTAAAAACAAAAATCTGCTTACATCTGTCTTTTTATTATGTTTGAAGTTTATTTGTCCTGTGTGGCTCGGTATAATTCAGCCTTACAATTATTTCTAAACTTTGTGGGTTTCTTATTCATATGTAATATCGTACACCAAAGTGCTAAACACACACACACACACACATACACATGCGCGCGCGCGCGCGAGAGAGAGAGAGAGAGAGAGAGAGAGAGAGAGAGAGAGAGAGAGAGAGAGAGACAGAGGGAGGGAGGGAGAGAGAGGGAGAGGGAGAGAGTGGGGTTTCACTAGGGTACATCAAGTACAAGATGTCAAATTCTTTAAATTTAATTCTTATAATATTAGCTCCATTCACATGTTTCAATCCAGTGTTAAATTTGGAAGTATTTACTCTGGGAACCCTTTACGGCATTTCTGATAAATCACCTCTGCTATGACGTGAGGTCCCAGCATTGGCTTCCTGTCCACTATCTCTCTGTCTATTTAAAATGAGGCCAACTGTGGCAGATGTCCATCCTCTATGGAATTAACCACTAACCTGTCAGACAGTGGAGCTCACTAAAAATGTTGGGCAGATCTTTGGATAAGACTCAACCCCACATAAAATGTGATAGGAGCAAATCATAAGCATTCAAGAAACCAAAACTAAATGTAGCATACAGGAAAAATTTCAGGGCTGAGAAGTCCAGCATTGAAACTTGTACTGTAAGTATCAAGTTTTCCCTATAGAGTTCAAGTATTAATACTTACAATTCTAGTCCAGAGAATACTTTCACTATATTTTAAACATACATAAAAATGTCTTTTAATTTGAGTACAACATTTGAATATCTATATCTATAGACACACCAGAAATTCTTTTTGTCTGTTTTATTGTTTCTTCTAAAAATGGTTTTATTTTGCTCTGGGGTTTTTCACTTGTTTGCTTTTTGAGGGTAGAAAAGATTGTCTTCAGAGCCTGATATATAATGAAGCATTTTCTCCACAGCGAACTGTACTACCAGTCCCAGAATGTGCATACATGTGCTTAGATTTACATGTACACATTTGTTAGAATGCACATAAGAAAAGTCAGAAAACTTGATTAGAATTACATGGTAAGCAAATTGACAAAAAGATCTTCATAACCACATGAAGCCTATGGAAAGAATTATTTGAGAATACAAAAGGCTGGCCTTGAGAGATGGCTCAGCAGTTAAGAGCGCTAGCTGTTCTTCCAAAGGACCTGGTTTCAATTCTCAGCACCCACATGGGGCCTCACATCTGTTCATAGATCCGGTTATAAAAATCTGACACTCTCTTCTAGCCTTTGTGAGTAGCTGGCACATATGTGATATACAGACATACACGCAGGCAAAACAGTCATAAATATAAAATAATACAGTACTGGAATTAGCAGAAAGTAACTGAAAAATCTCAGATCTTTTTGGTAAAGATTTTGTTTTTATTTTTTAATTGTGTATACGTGCACTTGACTACAGGATCCGTGGAGGACAGAAGATGGTGTTAGATTCCCCTGGTGCCAGAATGACAGGTGGTTGTGAGCTGCCCAACATGGGTGCTAGGAGCTGAACTTGGGCCTTCCCCAAGAGCAGCATGTGCTCTTAACTGCTAAGTCATCTCGACAGTCTGTGGAGACCCTTTACTGGAACCTCATCCGATCAGTTCGGTGATTTCCAGGTATTTGTGAGCTTATTATTACAAACTTTGAGTCCTACCTGAGCTAGAACATATGAAACGTGGGCACATCATCATGTCATTCTCTCCATCCCCTGAGATTTGAGATGCCCAAAAACTTAAAATGCAAAACAAAACAAAAACAGTCCTACCACCCCACTGGGAAAATGCTCTGAAGCATTCTCTTCTAACCCCACTCTCTCTGTAAACCAACCAGGCTAACTTCCTAAAGCTCCCGCCTCCTAGGTGCTAGTTTTAGAGCCCAGATTCACTTTCTCCTCAAGATGCAACCCAAGGTGTAGTGTGAGTACCAAGAGCCAGGTTCCCTCTCCAGATCTCCTGGGTTCACAACTTCCTAGTGCTCCTTTTCCTCAACCCAAAGGGTTGCAATGCCAGGCAGCATTTCAATGTTTCCCGTGGCATCTGGGTTAGAAGGGGGCACCCCCACATGCTGTAATTAAGAGGTAAGCTTTCTTTTCATGTTGAGTTTTCTGGGTAAGCAGAAATACCACGTGAGGCAAAGCACAGGGGACACCAAGAGTTCTATGAAACAGGATGGCATCTGGCAAATGGTTAAGTCAATCCCCTTTCTCTGATGATGGTGACTATAGTCTAAACTTCTTCTCCTTCCATGGCACTCATGTTACTCCTGTTGACGGAGCTGATCATTTTTACTGTGTGTATAACCTTACCTGTTGAGGTCAGGTGATTCTGTTCCGAGGGAACAGTCACTTTAAGAGTTTGTTTTCCTTCATTGATCTCCACAGCCAAGGCCAACTGAAAGTGCGTCAAGTGACAAAGCTTTTCAGGACACCTGTGTCACAAGTTGTTTGACACTTAAAGTCAACATTGATTATTTAAGTGCAATTGAGTCCCGTGGAAAGCCAGCATGGCTAACCACCTAGTTTTCTGGGGGGAAGGTTCTAGTTACTTTACAAGATGAAATTTTTGTTTTGTGTTATTGAAGATTGTACATCTTGTCGGTAACATTCAATGGTGTGCAGCCTTTTCTTGTCATAGATGATTATTTTCTAATTATTATAAGAATTCTTTGATCTTATCCAATGATAGCATGATTTTGAAGAGATTTATTTATTATATGTAAATACACTGTAACTGTCTTCAGGCACTTTTTTCTTCTCACTCCAGCCCTGCTAGCTCTCCCGCCAAAGCTGTCATCAGACACCCCAGAAGCGGGCATCAGATGTCCTTATGGATGGTTGTGAGCCATCATGTGGTTGCTGGGATTTGAACTCATGATCTTCAGAAGAGCAGTTGGTGCTCTTAACTGATGAACCATCTCTCCAGCTCAATAACATGATTTTTTTCTAGGTTCATTGGTGGTTTTTCTCCCTTCCCCAGAGATCCCCAAGCTAAGGTTCTTTCACATCTTGAAAACTATTTTTAATTATTGAAGAATCTCCCACTGTGCCATTTTGACTTTTCTTATAAGAATAAAAATCTAATTCTTTTTTAAAAAGATTTATTTATTTATTATATGTAAGTACACTGTAGCTGTCTTTGGACACCCCAGAAGAAGTGTCTGGGATTTGAACTCAGGACCTTCAGAAGAGCAGTCAGTGCTCTTAACTACTGAGCTATCTCTCAAGCCCCCCCAAATCTAATTTTTTTAGCAAGTGAAATGTCCTATGGGGATATTTTATCACAAGCTGAGACATCAGCCAGTCCTATGAAGAAGGAATTCAAAAAACCAGAAAGTCATCCCTCGGTGTTTGTTGTAGTGGGTGGACTTGCAAACCTGTCTCGCTAGTTCCTGTTTGAGGAAGCAGAAATTAAGAGGTTTGGGTGGTGAAGGTGTGATTTCAGATATAAACTCAAAAGAGAATTCTAACACTAAGGATTCTCTCAAGAAAGCTGAAAGAAAATAGCATTTAATCCTAATGGACAAATCTGAAGTTTTGTAGTGTATCTTAATTTTGCTACTTTTCCCTCTGTCTTTCCTGCAGGTTCTCTAAGCCCACCTTGTGAAATGTTTTAGATTAAGATGAGCCTAGGAACAGCTAACTGAGAGACCTGAATAAAAGAGTAAATTAAAAAAAAAAAGCATGGGGTTATGTTGATCTTCTTATATTTGTTGAGGTCTGTCTTGTGACCAATTATATGATCGATTTTGGAGAAGGTACCATGAGGTGCTGAGAAAAAGGTATATTCTTTTGCTTTAGGATGAAATGTTATATATATATATATATATATATATATATATATATATATATATATCATCTAATTGGTCCAAAGCTTCAATTAGTTTCACTGGGTCCCTGTTTAGTTTCTGTTTTCCTGATCGGTCCATTGAAGAAAGTACAGTGTTGAAGTCCCCACAGTTATTGTGTTAGGTGCAATGTGTGCTTTGAGCTTTAAAAGAATACACATGGAATGCAATCTCTGATAAGTGGATATTAATTAGCCCAGAAGCTCTGAACACCCAAGACACAATTAGCATAACAAATGAGTCCCATGAAGAAGTAAGGAGAGGACCCTGATCTGGGAAAGGCTTGATCCAGCATTGTAGGGGAGTAGCAGGACAGAGAAAAGGGAGGGAGGTGATTGGAGAATGGGTGGAGAGAAGAAGGCTTATGGGACATATGGAGAGGGGGGAACCGGGAAAGGTTCTATAAACAAGGAATATAGAAAATAAAAAAAAAGAAAAGAAAAAATAGATAAAAAATAAAAATAAAAAGATCAAAACGAATCTGAAGAGGGATCACCAAGAAGCCAGTATGTCCTGAGGAGCATGTTCCTGAGCTGAGGGTGGCTAAGGCTAAACACTCTGAGTAGATAGTGGCCAGCCTGTGACGAGATTAGGGAGGCAGAGTGGCTAAGGAGAATCAATGACTGGAAATCAGTGTAGTAGGGAGAAGACAAAACATTCCTGTGCGTTTTAGAGACCTTAAAGAAGTCTACAGAGAATGGAGACAAACAGGAAAACCAGAATGTGAGAAATAACAGTCACCCAAGAATGAAAAATGAGGAAGAGACAGCTTAGACTCAGTTGGAGCTGGGTAACAGGGTTCCAGTGGTGAGTTACAGCCACGAAGTTCAGTGCTTCTTTATGGATAAGGCGCTAGGGACAAAGGTACTAGGACTTGGTGGACCGCAGGGACAGAAGAACTCCGGACTTCCTGTTTTTTCCTGTTGAACCATTAAGGTACTAGGATCCTAGTTCTCTACAGCTTTTGATGTCAGCTCCTCAAAGCTGAGCAAAGGAATGAGCGAATTACAGAGTCACACTAATGAAAGGAATTATAGCTAACAGGCTCAGGTACATGCTGATGTGTTCCTCTGACCGGTTCATGTGACAGAGTGGGGGCACGTCCTAAAACTATAATGGCCGTAGGGCCAGGGGTACAGCTCATTGGTAGACTTCTTGCCTCACACACATAAGATCCTGGATAGAACCACCACCACAAACAATAATAAAATAAATCAAATACAGCTAATCTGCTGGCCCTGTTTCAACAGGTCTGCATGCAAAGCCCAGGATACTGTATAGATAAGTGGCATTCTTCTGCCCAGAGCCAAACACTACAGCTGTGTGTGTAATGGGGGTTGTGGGTGACCCTGTGTAGAAAAAGGCACTCATGGGTAGTTCAATCTGCTTCTTCCTCCCGACAGGTTTTTTGCAACTGAGTATTTTCTAGCTCTCAGGAATGGTGGGATTTCAGCACAGCCACACACCAGAGTGGCTAAGCAGAGGATGACATACTCATCCTCTTGATTTTTAAAAGGTTGATTCATCAAGGATAACTTATAAAATTCCGCTTTAACCCAATAATCTCCAAAATTCCCTAATGATAATAACCAGGGAGTCCCAATAAACAGGAAACCCCTGAGGACTCCCCGAGATGATTGAATCAGATTCTCCAAAGACACAGATGGGGAATTCATATTTTAAGCTGGAACCTCATGGATTCTTAGCTGCTTGGGAAATATTGACCTAAGGAATGAATAAGCACTGGGTGACCTTTCAGCTTGGTGTATTCTCTCTGGCTGGGGAAATCTGAAGCATCTATCCTGCTCCAGATCTTACTTTCCAAGACAACAAAGAAGTCATAATACTGTGGACCAGAAGAGCCTGCTTGAAAAACATTCAAAGTGCAGGGGGGGGGAGGGGCAGCGAGCTTACACTTCCAGGTCACTGTCTGTTGGAGCTTACACTTCCAGGTCACTGTCTGTTGTGGTAGGGAGTCAGGGTATGGATGAATTGAAGCACAAACTTGAAAGCAAGCCTACTATTCCTCAAAGCATTATCTCTAACCACGGAACTCACTCTCTGCCTACAAAGTTCCACAGAAACCATGGAGGATGCTACCTGAGGGATCATACACAGGTACGTGTGCACGCATGTGTGTGCGTGCGCACACGCGCACACACAACTAGGTTGGGTTCTCCTACATCAATTAACTCTCAAGAGGCCACCACAGACCAGTCAGGCAAAAGAAGTCCTTCCAGTGAGCCTCTCCTCTCAGGTGATTGTAGGCTGTGTTTAGTTGACTGTTAAAGCAAGTGAGGGCAGAGGTTAAGAATGATAATTAGTAGTAAGGAGTTAGTAACTAAGATTTGTTGCAATTAAAGATTATTTAACTTCCTTTTTTATTCAAATTCTTTATTTACATTTCAAATGATTTCCTCTATTTAACTTCTTAAGCTGTTTATTTCTGGAATTTTTTACTTTCTGCTTTCCAACATAACTTGCCAATTGATCTCTAAAAATACAGAAAGCAGGGGCGGTGGTGGCACACTCCTGTAATCCCAGCACTTGGGAGGCAGAAGCATGTGGATTTCTGAGTTCGAGGCCAGCCTGATCTACAGCGTGAGTTCCAGGACAGCCAGGGGCTGGCTACACAGAGAAACCCTGTCTCAAAACAAAACAAAACAAAACAAAACAAAACAAAACAAAACAAAAAAAAATACAGAAAGCAAAACTACAAGCTTCCCTGCATTTGAACCCACAATGCCTCTCTTCACTTACCCCACTGTGCACTGTGGTAGGTGAAGGGATTTTACGTTTTTTGTGTGATCACACTTATATATTTTGAACACTTAAATTGCTGGAAACTTATTATATAGTAAGCTTATTTCTAGAATTCATACATGTTTGTAGAAGGCATACATCTCACTGTTGTATAAAACAATACAAAAATCTATCCAAGAAGGAACTAAAGTGAGTCTATTGAAAGGATTAGAAGTGGATCTCTGATTTAAGTATCCTCATTGCCTCAAGAACTTAAATGTAGCATCAGAAATGTGAGTAAAATATGTGCTTTAGAGTCTGGTACTCATCACATTCTGGAGATAAAATCCTTACACTGTAACATCAGAAGATCAAAATGATATAATGTCTGAACCCAGGGATTATAGCAATAGTGTCTATTTTTTTTATTTTCTATATTCTTTGCTTACATTCCAAATGATTTTCCCTTTCCCGGTTCCCCACTCCCCATATGTCCCATAAGCCCTCTTCCCTCCGCCCGTTCTCCAATCAACCCCCTCCTACTTCTCTGTCCTGGTACTGCCCTACAAGCCTATCCAGGACCAGGAGCCTCTCCTTCCTTCTTCTTGGGAATCATTTGATATGTGAATTGTGTCTTGGGTATTCACATATCCACTTATCAATGACTGCATTCCATGTGTGTTCTTTTGTGATTGGATTACCTCACTTAGGATGATATTTTCCAGATCCAACCATTTGCCTAAGAATTTCATGAATTCATTGTTTTGAGTAGTATTCCATTGTGTAAATATAACACATTTTCTGTATCCATTCCTCCATTAAGGGACATTTGTGTTCTTTCCAGCTTCTGGCTATTATAAATAAGGCTGCTCTGAACATAGTAGAGCATGTGTCCTTATTGCATGTCAGGGAATCCTCTGGGTATATACCCAGGAGTGGTATAGAAGGGTCCTCTGAAAGTGTCATAACCAGTTTTCTGAGGAGCTGCCAGACTGATTTCCAGAGTGCTTGTACCAACTTGCATTTCTACCAGCAGTAGAGGAGTGTTCCTCTTTCTCCACATCCTTGCCAACACCTACTGTCTCCTGAGTTTTTAGTCAGCCATTCTGACTGGTGTGAGGTGAAATCTCAGGGTTGTTTTGATTTGCATTTTCCTAATGACTAATGATGCTAAACATTTCTTAAGGTGCTTCTCCGACATCTGAAGTTCTTCAGGTGAAAATTTTTGTTTAGCTCTGTACCCCATTTTTAATAGGGTTATTTGGCTCTCTGGAGTCTAACTTCTTTTTTTCTTATTCAATATATTCTTTATTTACATTTCAAGTGATTTTCCCTTTCCTGGATCCCCCCTCCCCGAAAGTCCCATAAGCCCTCTTCCCTCCTCTTGTTCCCCAATCCACCCCCTTCCCACTTCCCTGTCCTGGTAGTCCCCCTACACTGCTGCACTGAGCCTTTCCAGGACCAGGCGCCACTCCTTCCTTCTTCTTGGACATCATCTGATATGTGCATTGTGTCTTGGGTATTCCAAGCTTCTAGGCTAATATCCATTTATCAGTGAGTGCATACCATAAGTGTTCTTTTGAGACTGGGTTACCTCACTTATGATGATGTATGATGATGTTCTCCAGTTCCATCCATTTGTCTAAGATTTAATAAATTCATTGTTTCTAATGGCTGAATAGTATTCCATTGGATATATATATATATATATATATATATATATATATATATATATATACATATATATATATAAGCGTATACATATATGTATACATATACATATATCACAATTTCTGTATCCATTCCTCCGTTGAGGGATATCTGGGTTCTTTCCAGCTTCTGGCTATTATAAATAGGGCTGCTATGAACATAGTGGAGCATGTATCCTTATTACATGCTGGGGAATCCCCTGGGTATATGCCCAGGAGTGGTATAGTGGGGTCCTCTGGAAGTATCATTCCCAGTTTTCTGAGGAACCTCCAGACAGACTTCCAGAGTGGTAGTACCAGCTTGCAACCCACCAGAAGTGGAGGAGTATTCCTCTTTCTCCACATCCTCGCCAGCACCTGTTTTCTCCTGAGTTTTTGATCTTAGCCATTCTGACTGGTGTGAAGTGAAATCTCAGGGTTGTTTTGATTTGCATTTCCCTGAAGAGTAAGGGTGTTGAACATTTCTTTTGGTGCTTCTCAGCCATTCATATTCCTCAGGTGAAAATTTTTGTTTAGCTCTGTACCCCATTTTTTTAAAAATTGTATTAGTTCTTTATTTTTTTAATATTTTTATTTTCTATATTCTTTGTTTATATTCCAAATGATTTCCCCTTCCCGGATCCCTCTCCCCATATGTCCCATAAACCTTCTTCTCTCCATCCCTTCTCCAATCACCTCCCTCCTTTTTCTCTGTCCTTATATTCCCTTCCAATGCTAGATCAATCCTTTCTAGGATCAGGACCCTCTCCATACTTCTTCATGGGAGTCATTTGTTATGCGATTTGTGCCTTGGGTATTCAGGGCTTCTGGGATAATTAATATCCACTTATCAGAGATTGCATGTGTATTCTTTTGTGATTGGGTTACCTCACTTAGGATGATATTTTCCAGATCAAACCATTTGCCTAAAAATTTTGTGAATTCATTGTTTCTAATTGCTGAGTAGTATTCCATTGTGTAAATATACCACATTTTCTCTATCCATTCCTCCTTTGAGGGGCATCTGGGTTCTTTCCAGCTTCTGGCTATTATAAATAAGGCTGCTATGAACATAATGGAGCATGTGTCTTTATTGCATGCCAGGGAATCCTTTGGGTATATGCCCAGGAGAGTCTGTACCCCATTTTTAAGGGGGATATTTGGCTCTCTGGAGTCTACCTTCTTGAGTTCTTGCAAATCTTGGGAATAAGCCCTCTGTCGGATATAGGGTTGGTGAAGATCTTTTCCCAATTTGTTGGTTGCCATTTTGTCCTTTTGACACTGTCCTTTGCCTTACAGAAACTTCGTAATTTTTATGAGGTCCCATTTGTCAATTCTTGATCTTAGAGCATAAGCTATTGGTGTTCTGTTCAGCAACTTTTTCCCCGTGCCCATGTCCTCAAGGCTCTTCCCCAGTTTCTTTTCTATTAGTTTCAGTGTGTCCCGTTTTATGTGGAGGTTCTTGATCTACTTGGACTTGAGCTTAGTACAAGGAGATAAGAATGGATCAATTTGCATTCTTCTGCATGCTGACCTCCAGTTGGACCAGCACCATTTGTTGAAAAGGCTATCTTTTTTTTTCCACTGGATGTTTTCAGCTCCTTTGTCAAAGGTCAAGTGACCATAGGTGTGTGGGTTCATTTCTGGGTCTTCAATCCTATTCCATTGATCTGCTTGCCTGACATTGTACCAATACCGTGCAGTTTTTAACACTATTGCTCTGTAGTACTGCTTGAGGTCTGGGATAATGATTCCCCCAGAAGTTCTTTTACTGTTGAGAATAGTTTTAGCTATCCTGGGTTTTTTGTTATTCCAGATGAATTTGAAAATTACTCTTTCTAACTCTATGAAGAACTGAGTTGGAATTTAGATAGGAATAGCATTGAATCTGTATATTGCTTTTGGCAAGATGGCCATTTTTACTATATTAATCCTGCCAATCCATGAGCATGAAAGATTTTTTCCATTTTCTGAGGTCTTCTTCAATTTCCTTCTTCAGAGACCTGAAGTTCTTGTCATATAGATCTTTCACTTGTTTGGTTATAGTCACACCAAGATACTTTATATATTGTTTGTGGCTATTGTGAAGGGTGTCATTTCCCTAATTTCTTACTCAGCCTGCTTATCTTTTGAGTATAGGAAGGTTACTGATTTGCTTGAGTTGATTTTATAACCAGCCACGTTGCTGAAGTTGTTTATCAGCTGTAGGAGTTCTCTGGTGAAGTTTTTTGGGTCACTTAAGTATATGATAATCATAGTATTATCATATTGTCTGTGCATAGTGATAGTTTGACTTCTTCCTTTCCAATTTGTATCCCTTTGACCTCCTTATGTTGTCTAATTGCTCTACCTAGAACTTCAAGTACTATATTGAAGTGATATGGAGAGAGGGATCAGCCCTGTCTAGTCCCTCATTTTAGTGGGATTGCTTCCAGTTTCTCTCCATTTAATTTGATGTTAGCTACCAGTTTGCTGTATATTGTTTTTACTATGTTTAGGTATGGGCCTTGAATTCCTGTTCTTTCCAAGACTTTTAGCATTAAAGAATGCTGAATTTTGTCAAATGATTTTTCAGCATCTAGTGAAATGACCATGTGGTTTTTTTTTCTTTGAGTTTGTTTATGTAGTAGATTGCATTGATGAATTTCCATATATTGAACCATCCCTGCATCCTTGGGATGAAGTCTACTTGATCATGGTGAATGATCATTTTGATGTGTTCTTGGATTCAGTTGGCAAGAATTTTATTGACCATTTTTGCATTGATATTCATTAGGGAAATTTGTCTGAAGTTCTCTTTCTTTGTTGGATCTTTGTGTGGTTTTGGTGTCAGTGTAATTGTGGCTTCATAGAATGAGTTGGGTAGTGTTCCTTCTGTTTCTATTTTGTGGAATAGTTTAAAGAGTATTGGTGTTAGGTCTTCTTTGAAGTTTGGAGAGAATTCTGCACTAAAACCATCTGGTCCTGTGCTTTTTTTGGTTGGAAGACTTTCAATGACCACTTCTATTTCTTTAGGGTTTATGGGCCTGCTTAGATGATCTATTTGATCCTGATTTAATTTTGGTATTTGGTATCTGTCTAGGAAATTGTCCATTTCCTCCAGATTTTCCAGTTGTGTTGTAGTTTTTGTAGTGTTTTTGTAGTAGGATCTGATGATTTTTTTGAATTTCCTCAGTTTCTGTTATTATATCTCCCTTTTCATTTCTAATTTTGTTAATTTGTATACTGTCTCTGTGCCCTTTGGTTAGTCTGGCTAAGGGTTTATCTATCTTGTTGATTTTCTCAAAGAACCAGCTCCTGGTTTTACTGATTTTTTGGTATGGTTCTCTTTGTTTCTACTTGATTGATTTCAGCCCTGAGTTTGATGATTTCCTGTCTTCTACTCCTTTTGGGTGAATTAGCTTCTTTTTGTTCCAGGGCTTTCAGGTGTGCCGTTAAGCTGCTAGTGTATGCTCTCTCCAGTTTCTTTTTGGAGGCACTCAGGGCTGTGAGTTTTCCTCTTGGCACTGATTTCATTGTGTCCCATAAATTTGGGTATGTTGTGCCTTCATTTTCATTAAATTCTAAAAAATGTTTGATGTCTTTCTTTATTTCTTCCTTGACCAAGGTATTGTTCAGCTTCCATGTGTATGTGGGCTTTCTGTTGTTTTTGTTGCTATTGAAGACCACTCTTCCTCCATAGTGATCTGATAGGAGGCATGGGATTAGTTCGGATCTTCTTATATTTGTTGAGGTCTGTCTTGTGACCAATTATATGGTCGATTTTGGAGAAGGTACCATGAGGTGCTGAGAAAAAGGTATATTCTTTTGCTTTAGGATGAAATGTTATATATCTGTTAAATCCAATTGGTCCAAAGCTTCAATTAGTGTCACTGTGTCTCTGTTTAGTTTCTGTTTTCCTGATCAGTCCATTGGTGAGAGTGGAGTGTTGAAGTCACCCACAATTATTGTGTTAGGTGCAGTGTGTGCTTTGAGCTTTAGTAAAGTTTCTTTTATGAATGAGGGCACCCTTGAATTTGGAGCATAGATGTTCAAAATGGAGAGTTCTTCTTGGTGGATTTTTCCTTTCACCAGTAAGACGTGTCCTTACGTGTCTCTTTTGATGACTTTAGGTTGGAAGTCAATTTTATCTGGTATTAGAATGGCTACTCCGGCTTGTTTCCTGAGACCATTTGCTTGTAAAATTGTTTTCCAGCCTTTTACTCTGAGGTAGTGTTTGTCTTTGACACTGAAGTGTATTTCCTGTACACAGAAAAATATAGGGTCCTGTTTTACTTATCCAGTCTGTTAGTGTATGTCTTTTTATTAGGGAACTGAGTCCATTGATGTTAAGAGATATTAAGGAATAGTGATTATTCCTGTTTTTTTATGTTATTTTTATGCTTAAGTGGTTATCTTCTTTTGGGTTTGATGAAGAAGGTTGCTTTTTCCAGGGTGTAGTTTCCCTCCTTGTATTGGCGTTTTTCCACTATTATCCTTTGTAGGCTGGGTTTATGGAGAGATATTGTGTAAATTTGGTTTTATCATGGAATGTCTTGGTTTCTCCATCTATGGTGATTGAAAGTTTTGCTGGATACAGTAGTCTTGGCTGGAATTTGTGTTCTCTTAGAGTCTGCATGAGATCTGCCCAGGATCTTCTAGCTTTCATAGTCTCTGGTGAGAAGTCTGGTGTGATTCTGATAGGTCTTCCTTTATATGTTACTTGGCCTTTTTCTCTTACTGCCTTTAATATTCTTTCTTTGTTTAGTACATTTGGGGTTTTGATTATTATGTGATATGAGGTATTTCTGTTCTGGTCCACTCTGTTTGGAGTTCTGTAGGCTTCTTATATATTCATGGGCAACTCTCTCTTTAGGTTAGGGAAGTTTTCTTCCATAATTTTGTTGAAGATATTTGCTGGCCCTTTAAGTTGTAAATCTTCATTCTCATCTATACTTATAATCCTTAGGTTTGGTCTTCTCATTGTATCCTGGATTTCCTGGATGTTTTGGGTTACAAGATTTTTGCATTTTCTTTGACTGTTGAGTCAATGCTTTCTATTGTATCTTCGGCATCTGAGATTCTTTCTTCTATCTCTTGGATTCTGTTGTTAATATTTCCATCTATGACCCCTGATTTCTTTCCAAGGTTTTCTATCTCCAAAGTTGTCTCCCTTTGTGATTTCTTAGTTGTTTCTACTTCTGTTTTTAGATCCTGGGTGGTTTTGCTCAGTTCTTTCACTGTTTGTTTGTGTTTTCCTGTATTTCTTTAATAGATTTTTGTGTTTCCTCTTTCAGGTTTCTGCCTGTTGACCAAGTTCTCCTGTATTTCTGTAAGTGATTTTTGTGTTTCCTCTTTATTGGCTTCTATCTGTTGACCTATATTATCCTGCATTTCTTTAAATGATTTTTGTGTTTCCTTTTTAATGGCTTCTACCTTTTGATTCATGTTCTCCTGTATTTCTTTAAGAGATTTATTTATGTCCTTCTTGTAATCCTCTAATAGCATCATGAGTTGTGAGTTTAAATCCAGATCTTGTCTTTCTGATGTGTTGGGGTGTCCAGGACTTGCTGTTGTTGGAGAATTGGGTTCGGATGCTGCCATATTGCCTTGATTTCTGTTAGTAACATTCCTACGTTTGCCTTTTGCCATCTGGTTATCTCTGGCATTAGTTGGTCCTGTTGTCACTGGCTGGTGCTTGAACCTCCTGTGAGCTTGTAAGGCTATTCCTGCACCTCTGATGACTAGGTTTCCCCTGGCACAGACTGCTGATGGGCTAATCTACTCTTGAGTGCCATTGGAGCCCTGCTGTGCCTTGCCCCAAGCAATGTTATACTGGGGTTGTCTCTGTGTTCCTGGTGTTGCCTGTCTGGTCCGTCCTGGAGCCAAGATGGCAGAGGCTGCGGGGACCCCAAGGGCAGATCACTCTGCAGGGCAAATGTCCCCCAACAGGCCTGGTATACAGATGACCTGAAGAGCTGCCCAGGCCTTGGTTGCAGGCAGAAGCCTAGCAGCTGTGTCCTGAGCGATGTTAAACTCGGGATATCTCTGTGTATCTGGTGTTGCCTGTCTGGTCTGTCTGGGGGCCAAGATGGTGGAGCCTCCATACATATTTCTATCCTCACGTTGCCTTGCCTCTACTTGCCTCTTCCCAGCTGACCTCTTGGGTTTGGCTAAACTATCAGGGAATTTATCCCTGGAGACAACAGTCTCTCTTTCTCTTTCAGCAGCTATTAATTGCCTGCAACTCTTCATTGAGTAGTGGGACCTTGTAAAATTTTCTCTGCTTCATACTGGCATGCCAACTCATGGTGTTACCATGCAGGTCTTGTTTAAGCAACCACACTGTTAAGGTTTCATGAGTATAGCTTCCATGCCACATCCAGAAGACACCATCTAGCAGAAGGCATCTTGGTCTTCTGGCTCTTATAATCTTTCCACTCTGTCTCCCGTCATGATTTTCCCTAAGCCTTGGATGTAGGAGTTGTGTTAGCAATGTATAGATTGGACCTGGGAACCCTATGGTCACTTTTTCTTTGTACTTTGACTAATTGTAGAACTCTATAATAGTCTCTATATGTTGCCAAAAGAAACTTATTTGGTGAGGAGTAAGAGCTGCACTTACCAATGGGTGTAAGAACAACTATCTACAATACAGTTAAAAATTATATTGCTTTAGGAAAATGGTAGTAACAAGTTCTCTAGGGACTTTGACTTCTTCAGTCACAAGTAGTTGACTAAGTTTACAATACCAGGCAAGAATTCCTTTTAACTGAATAGGCATTAGGTCCAATTAGATAGCTGTTGGTTGTCCCCAAGGTGAAAGTGCCACCGTTGTACCACTGAGGATAACATTTGGGACAGGTCATTGTTGTGTGTTATAGGTGTCTCATCTAAGTAGGTGTGCTGACTGGTTTTGTGTGTATCAACACACAAGCTGGAGTTATCACAGAAAAAGGAGCTTCAGGTGAGGAAATGCCTCAATCCAGCTGTAAGGCATTATCTCAATTAGTGATCAAGAGGGGAGGGCCATTGTGGGTGGTGCTATCCCTGGGCTGGTAGTCTTGGGTTCTATAAGAAAGCAAGCCAGTAAGGAACATCCCTCCATGGCCTCTGATCAGCTCCTGCTTCCTGACCTGCTTGAGTTCCAGTCCTGACTTCCTTTGATGATGAACAATGTAAAAGTGTAAGCTGAATAAACCCTTTCCTCCCCAACTTGCTTCTTGGTCGTGATGTTTGTGCAGGAATAGAAACCCTGACTAAGACAGTAGGACTACTCACTGACTCTCTGCTTTTGCAGCTTGTATAGTATCTTCTAATATTATGAGCTCTCATCCCCAGGTAGAACGTCTAGGTAAGTTTGATTCTCTTATGTCTGAAGTGTGTAGTGTCTTTAGAAACAAGGTCTTAGGTTCAAGTCATAAACTTCTTGAAAGTAATATAAGAGAGACAGGATAAGAAAGTTAATGGGAACTTCTCACATTTTAAGAATCTGACAAGCAGGCTGGAGAGATGGATCAGCAGTTAAGAGCAGTGACTGCTCTTCCAAAGGTCCTGAGTTCGATTCCCAGCAGCTACATGATGCCTCACAACCATCTGTAATGGGATCTGATGCCCTCTTCTGGTGTGTCTGAGGACAGTGAAAGTGTACTTGTCACATACACAGAAAAAAAAATATTCTGAAAAAAAGAGTTCAACAAACTTATCAAAATCAGACAGAAGTCTCTTCAAATTTCTCTGATTGTTACTTATTTTTTATGTCCTTATCACATAAAATAATGTTTTGCAGTAATTTTATTTTGAAAACACAGACTGACTGAAGTTTGTAAGTTAGTGTCTTCTCTATTAGGTATACAAGGGTCTTGAAAAGATACTAAAATATGAAGCAACCCAAAATAAACTGTTCCAATAATGAGCTCTACAAAAGTGGATGTCTATGAAATGACTGACAAAGAATAATCCTGAATAGGAAAGCCTTGACAGGAGAAATAATCAAACAGAAGAATCTATAAACCCGAAGGTACATTTGACATGATGTAGTCAAAAGAGTAAAATGAAAACAAACAAAAAAAAGAAGGCCAATGACAATTAAGACATTCCTTTAAGAGAACAAATCTACAGATACCAGAATTTTATGAAGGAAACAAGGGGAAGATGAAAGAATCATAGTTAAGCTAATAATGCAGCAAGTGCTCCAAGCATAGGAAATGATGACAGCCTTCAGGTACAGAAAACCAGGAGATGGCTCATAAATTCAAGCCGAAGAGGAATTCACAAGGATACTCCATAAATAAGATGTCAAAACTGGAAAATGAAGAAAGATACTGAACTCTGCAAGAGATAAGAAGTGCATCCCATCATCCCTTGACCATGTCACTATCCTTCTGCTGCAGGCATTAGTTACCCTGTGGGCCAGGTTTGAAGTAGCTGGCAGAAGAGGAGAACCTGCCCCACATATGGTTCCCACTCAACTAATGTGCTATTTCAGTTTCAAGCACAGCTTGTGACTGACTTGCTTTTCAGAGGCGTCAGCAGAAAGTAATCAGAAAGACAGTAATACAAAGATCAGATAGTTGTCAGGACCATCTGCCAACGAGATGCAAGGTTTCATGGCCTACAAAACAATAACAGGCAACAAAAGGTGGCCTGTTATTCAAAGAGATCAATTTCCTAAAGTTGCCTAATCTATCTCAAATATGCCACTTCATTTTTCACTTAGTAGGATTAAAACTACACGATTTTTTTCCTTGAGGGTTGAGAGAATGTGATACGAATGAATAAGGGAATTAAGTAATACTTAGTGGAAACTAAGGCAAACCTATTGGATAGTCTGTCCCATCTCGCAGTTCTGTGATTAGCAATGTCAGGGGGTGTGTGGAGGGGCGTGACTGGCAAGCTGCCACCGTTCTATGTTGACGTAGGTGTCAAAAATCTGTTGGCCAGATTGATATGTTGGGCAATCGTTGTGATTACTTAGTTCTTGGGAAACCATACGAAAAACAAACTGCCACGACATGCTGGCAGGTTGGTCTGGAGATGGATGAGGATTTGCTCCTTAAGGGGATTAAGAGGAGGTGTTGCAAAGTAAATCTCTCTTATCAATGGGCCATCCATGACAATTTTTTTACTCCAGGTAATTAATAGTATTTTTTTTATAAAGTCCTGAAAAAATTAATGTTAGACTACTAATAGAGAATGTCTTTGGGAACGTAAATAAAGGTTGAGGTGTTCAGACTCTCTTCATTTACAAATACCTTAAAGAAACTGTTCTATTTTTAAAAAGGAAAGATTCTTTAATATTGCGTGTACACAGCTTTCTGTGGCATATGGTTGGGCCTGAGGTGAGGCAGAAGAACAGCATGGAGGCTGAAGTACATGCTAGAGGCATATCTCATGGCCCCCAGGGATCAGAGAAGAATGACGGGAAGAGTTAGGGAGGAAGACATACCCATAGGGACCCATTTCCTTCAACTAGACCATCCCTTCCAAGTCACCTCCCTTTGATAATTTGCTCAGATTCTGAATCCATCACTAGATTACATCACTAAGAGCACCTGTCCTTTGCTCCTTTGCTACAGTATTTAAAATATTGTAATTGCTTAGGTTATTTTATAAATGTTAAGTATAAAAGAATTTTTGAAGTAATGTATTTAAAATCACAAAGGGGCCAATTAACTGGGTGGGGTAAACCATAGTAATATTAGGGAGATCGAATCTTCTTAATCTAGAGACCGATACGTGGCCTTAGAAAGCAGCTGTCCTTTAACAAAACAGATTTCAGGAGAGTTTCCAAATTATAAACTCATTGTACCTCTTACTATGACTTCAGAAAATCCCACCCTGCCCTCCAAGTGCTCTGGGCCTCTGAGCAGCTCACCCTGTCTTCTTTTAAGTGCTCAGTGGTGGTGACCAGCGTCCAGGAATTTATAAAATATATACTTTTCAGTTCGATCTTTATTTCTTTAGAAATCTTCCAATAGATGAGCCTATAATTCTACTCAAGCACATTTGAAGGATTTGTCATTTGTTTTCATCTTAGCTTGATGTAAGATAAAATTGAGATAGAAAAAGAAGCCAAATATTTGTAGTTATTGTTGTTTTTAAAACAGCCTATGCTGAAAACATCCAATGGAAAAAAGATAGCCTTTTCAACAAATGGTGCTGGTTCAACTGGAGGTCAGCATGCAGAAGAATGCGAATTGATCCATCCTTGTCTCCTTGTACTAAGCTCAAATCCAAATGGATCAAGGACCTCCACATAAAGCCAGACACTCTGAAGCTAATAGAAAAGAAACTGGGGAAGACCCTTGAGGACATCGGTACAGGGAGAAAGTTTCTGAACAGAACACCAATAGCGTATGCTCTACGAGCAAGAATTGACAAATGGGACCTCATAAGGTTACAGAGTTTCTGTAAGGCAAAGGACACCATCAAGAGGACAAATTGGCAACAAACAAATTGGGAAAAGATCTTCACCAATCCTACATCAGATAGAGGGCTAATATCCAATATATATAAAGAACTCAAGAAGTTAGACTCCAGAAAACCAAACAACCCTATTAAAAAATGGGGTACAGAGTTAAACAAAGAATTCTCACCTGAAGAACTTCGGATGGCGGAGAAGCATCTTAAAAACTGCTCAACTTCATTAGTCATTAGGGAAATGCAAATCAAAACAACCCTGAGATTTCATCTTACACCAGTCAGAATGGCTAAGATTAAAAATTCAGGAGACAGCAGGTGTTGGAGAGGGGTGTGGAGAAAGAGAAACACTCCTCCACTGCTGGTGGGGTTGCAAATTGGTACAACCACTGTGGAAAGCAGTCTGGCGGTTCCTCCGAAAACTGGGCACCTCACTGTCAGAAGATCCTGCTATACCACTCCTGGGCATATACCCAGAGGATTCCCCACCATGTAATAAGGATACCTGCTCTACTATGTTCATAGCAGCCCTATTTATAATTGCCAGATGCTGGAAAGAACTCAGGTATCCCTCAACAGAAGAGTGGATGCAAAAAATGTGGTATATCTACACAATGGAGTACTATTCAGCCATTAGAAACAATGAATTCATGAAATTCTTAGGCAAATGGATGGAGCTAGAGAACATCATACTAAGTGAGGTAACCCAGACTCAAAAGGTGAATCATGGTATGCACTCACTAATAAGTGGATATTAACCTAGAAAACTGGAATACCCAAAACATAATCCACACATCAAATGAGGTACAAGAAGAAAGGAGGAGTGGCCCCTTGTTCTGGAAAGACTCAATGAAGCAGTATTCGGCAAAACCAGAATGGGGAAGTGGGAAGGGGTGGATGGGAGGACAGGGGAGAGAAGGGGGCTTACGGGACTTTCGGGGAGTGGGGGGCTAGAAAAGGGGAAATCATTTGAAATGTAAATAAAAAATTATATCGAATAATAAAAAAAAGAAAATAACCTCTCCAAACTTCAATTTATTATTTCAAAAGCAAATAAAAATTTGGTTTGAGAACAGTAACATGAATTATACAAAAAATAAGCATTTCACTGAGTACATAATAAATCCCCAAGAATATTATACTTTCTCTCCACTCCTATAGTCAGAAGCACATTGTACTTTCTTATATTTATTATTTCATTGTGTATTTGTAAGGTATCAACTTTGAGCTAGGTGATCTGGTGATGATATCCTCTTGGGACATCAAGCTGAGTAGAGGAAAGAATTAAATAATTATACAAGTGAATGTATATTTACAAATTCTAAGATAAACATGAAGGAAAAGTAAAGTATGCACAGTGGTACTGCTGGACACACATCTGCTTAGCTGGCTCTTTTCTAGGCAAGAATCAGGGTTAGTAACCATTCAATACTTTTTCTTGTCCTAGCTATAGTTTAGTGTAATGCTTTCAAGTCGTATTTGACTTTAATAAGTGAAAAAGGATCAATACTTGTTTTATTTGATATAGAACACACGCACACACACACACAAGTGTGTATGAATCCATAATGTCATAATGCTTATTATGAAACTGTCAAATTCAATATCAATTAATATGATAATGTGGAAGGGGAATTTCGCTGGGTTCTAACCTTAGAAAAAAGCCTACAGATAGATTCTTTTCCAGTCAGGAGCACCCCCTAATTGATTATCCAATATAAAATAGTCTGCCTTGATCCCAAGTCACACTAAACAAACTTATCAGGTTGGATTTATATATTTATGCATTTATATATATATATATATATATATATATATATATATTACACATATTGCATTTATATATAAAAATAAAACAACAACAATGATAAAAGAAGCCATCAATTTGAAAGACATTGAGGGAGAATCATGAAACTGGCTAGGGGTTGGGACATGGGAGTGTCCGAGGAGAGAGGCAAGAGCAGAGAGAACTGATATGTTTATATTTTAACTAATTTTTTTTAATTTTTTTTATTCGATATAATTTATTTACATTTCAAATGATTTCCCCTTTTCTAGCCCCCCCCACTCCCCGAAAGTCCCGTAAGCCCCCTTCTCTTCCCCTGTCCTCCCACCCACCCCTTCCCACTTCCCCGTTCTGGTTTTGCCGAATACTGTTTCACTGAGTCTTTCCAGAACAAGGGGCCACTCCTCCTTTCTTCTTGTACCTCATTTGATGTGTGGATTATGTTTTGGGTATTCCAGTTTTCTAGGTTAATAACCACTTATTAGTGAGTGCATACCATGATTCACCTTTTGAGTCTGGGTTACCTCACTTAGTATGATGTTCTCTAGCTCCATCCATTTGCCTAAGAAGTTCATGAATTCATTGTTTCTAATGGCTGAATAGTACTCCATTGTGTAGATATACCACATTTTTTGCATCCACTCTTCTGTTGAGGGATACCTGGGTTCTTTCCAGCATCTGGCAATTATAAATAGGGCTGCTATGAACATAGTAGAGCATGTATCCTTATTACATGGTGGGGAATCCTCTGGATATATGCCCAGGAGTGGTATAGCAGGATCTTCTGGAAGTGAGGTGCCCAGTTTTTGGTTAACTAATTTTTTTTAATGAAGGAAACATACAAAATGTCAAGTTGTTCATTAATAGATTTCCACCAGCCAGAATGTGCTGCTTTTCCCTGCACCTAGAGTATTTTATATGCAATATTGTTATTGTTGATATAGAAGAGGTTCGATTATCCAACATATGTCATATCTTACTCCATCACTTCATATCAAACATGGTTATTCATGATGCCAAGCTGGGTTCTGAGGTGTATGAATAAGAAACAAAGGGCAGAGTGTGTCCTCCTGATGCAGGTCACATCTGAAATCATGGCAGCATGACCTTTGTAGTGCCCAGCGTGCCCTCTCTGCCTCTACGCTAAGCACCAACAGCCATGATTGGGCCTAGGGCGACTTATCCAAGCCTGCTCATAGTGGTGTGATAAAGCCAAAGAGAGGATTTAGTTAGTTCATTTCACAACAGATTATTTTAAAAAAACTAGGAAAATGTTCCAGGTTTTAAAGGAACACATTACATTCATGTCCTCTTTGTTGTATAAGTAATAACTATGTAGTATGAGGATTCCTAAATATTCACGCAATTTTTCTTTCAGACTTTAGATTTTATTAAAATATCATATTTAATGACAATTGAGCATTCCAATGGATGTCTTTAGTTTTATTAGATTGTATCCATATTTTTTTGATAACACCATAAAAATTTCTTCTTTCACATGGCCTTTTTTCTGACTTCAGACAATACCCCGAAAAGTCTAAAATAGGTTTCTTAGTTTAAACTTCTGGGGAAAGATATGGTGAGTTGTCTTCCATGTATCCATAAACCACCCGCAGAAAGATTTTCTATCTTCCATGCTCCTATTTTTTACTTCTTATTTTGAAATCGTTATAGATTTGCAGGAATCTGAAGGTAAGTACACAGGGAGGGACAGCTGACCTTCACCTAACTCCCTAACTTAGTGTGTTCTTTGGATAAGGCAAGTTTTATATAGCACTAATACTAATATCAATACTAATAATTAGTAACAAAGATAGTCTTAAAGCCCGGGAACTTGATGGTCATAGAATCTACGGTGCACATTCAGATTTCACCGAGCATGAAATCGTGTGCACACTCCATGCCCTATCTTTTCCAGTAGTTTGATAGTTGTATATCCTATAGCTAATTTTATGTTCTCCATTGACTTAAATGCTACACAGAGTTTGGGGCTGAAGTATGAATCATAGGTGGGGATTTTTGTTTGGTTGGTTTTGGGTTTGGTGGGGGTGTGACTTAATGTAAATCCAATTCCCCTAGAATAATTTATTTAAAATGATGGTTCATTCCCATTGACTTGTTTTTTTGTTCCTTTAGCAAAATTAAATCGTATACGTGTTTATGTGGATATATTTCTGGGCTGCTGTTTGGTTTCACTGACCTGTGTGCCATCTTTACACTTCAGAACTGCAGTCTTAGTGATTGTATTTATAACTCCAGGACTGTGATTACTCCCCATTCATTCTCTTTTCTCAAATAATGTTTTAGCTGTTCTAGTGCTTCTGTTCTTCTGTATAAATTATAGAATAAAATTGCACATATATAACACATGTATATATACACACACGTATATATACACACACGTACATATACACATATACACACACATACACTCACATGCACACACACACACACACATACACACACACACACACACACATATATATATATATATATATATATAAACTATATTTTGATGGGAACAGTGCTAAAGCTATAGAATAATTTAAAGCATAATTTAACATAAAAACTGGATTTTTGACCATTCCAGTGTGGGAACACAGTTGATCTCTCTGAGTACTGATGTCTTCTTTCATTTTTCAAAACTAACATTTTAAAACTTGTGTAGTTGATGTATAATACTTATTTTGGCAGTTTTCTATGTATGCATTTAATCTTCCTTGGAGTAATGTTAAGTGGTCGTGTGTATTTTAGTTTGGTTTTCACTTGATCATTGTCAGTGTCCAACCAACTTTTAGGTGTTGGTTTTATATTTGACAACTCTACTGAATTCTTAATTTCTAGAGATTTTGTTTCTTTGCTTTTGTATATTTTTATTTTCTAGGTGGGTAATCTGGTCATCCAAATAGAGATAATTTTCTTCCTTTGCAGAGTGTATGCTTTTGGTGTGAATTCCTTGTCTTATTATCATGGCTTCGACTTCCAGTGCAATGCTTACTTAGAGCAGTGACAGCATTTATCTTTGTTTCCCATCTTAGACAGAAAGTAGTCTTTGACTATCAAGTATGATGTTACCTATAAGAATGTTTTTTTTTATAAGAATGTTTTAGATGTTCTTATTAAGGTGATGGAAATATTCTCTATTGCCACTGAACTGAGCATTTCTTGTGAATCGTGAATTGGTATTGGATTCTGTCAGTTAATTTTTTTTTGTGGGGTCAGGAGGGTCAGTTGACGTAGTATACAGTTTCTTTTCTCTTTTGAAACACTAACTTTTGTTTCGAGATTATAATTATGACATGTATAACATTTTGTCACTTTATCATGTTGTTCTTAGGTATATTGTCTTTGAGACTATTGAGCTCATTTCTCAGAAAGATGGGTAGAAATGCAAACAAAATTGTGCTTGCTTCTAAGTAGGAAAAAGTCCCCATGCTATTCTAGTCCTCCTTTCAGACATGCTAAAGCAATCAGAGCACTATGGCTGACAGTCTCTTAGCACCCCAGCCCTGGAATCATGTCCACTAGCTTTACAAGGGTCCCCAGCCTTTATGGAACCACATTCCATAAATACTCAAACTTTTGCCTCTTTTTAATTCAAGAGTCTCTCTTTCTAGAAAGCCAGACTTGGACTTGCTCTGTAGCTCTGGGTTAGCACTATCGGCAATTCCCCTGGTGCTACAGTTATAGGCGTGTGTTACTAAGCTTTGCTTCAGACGTTTTATAGGAGAGTTGTCAAGGTTGGAGTTTGTTGTTTACAAGGAACTCTATTGACTCAGAATGATCATTTCAAGCTGGTAGAACCACTCTGGAAATCAGTCTGGCGGTTCCTCAGAAAACTGGGCATGCCACTTCCCAGTCACAAAAGAACACACATGGAATGCAGTCACTGATAAGTAGATATTAGCCCAGAAGCTCTGAATACTCAAGACACAATTAATATATTAAATAATTCTTAAGAAGAAGGAAGGAGAGGGCCCTGGTCCTGGAAAGGCTTGAAGCAGCAATGTAGGGGATTACCAGGACAGAGAAGTGGGAGGGGGTTGGTTGGGGAATAGGTGGAGAGAAGAGGGCTTATGGGACTTGGGGTGGGGAGAACCCGGAAAGGGGGAATCATTTGAAATGTAAACAAAGAATGTAGAAAATAAAAAAAAAAGAAATATGTATGGATATGATCAATGCATAATATATACATGTATGGAAATGCCACAGTTAATCTAATTCATTTGTACAATTCTTATGCTTTAATAATGATAATGAAAAAATTCCAATAAGTGGCTATCTCTTGCATTGCATTCTATTCGTTTACTCTAGGTTTATTCAATTTATTAATGTGTAGGTATTTGTCACAGGCCCTTAGGATCTCGATTTGATTTCACAATCATACATTGCAATGCTTTCTCGTTTATTTTTAACTTTGTTTTTATATCATACTATTTTAGTATTCTTGCATTTCTCTTTTTAGTTTAATAAAATGTTTCTTGATTCTTGTTTCCTTAAAAAAAAAAAACTACCATGACTTTTATTGTATTTTCCTATTTCTGTATTCTTTGTGATTTCTTTACTTTTGCTAATCTGGGGCTGTTTTTCATTTTTAAAATAGGTATTGTTACTATTCTTATGATGATGTTGCATACGGATGTGTGTGTGTGTGTGTGTGTGTGTGTGTGTGTGTGTGTGTGTGTGAGCACACCATAATGTGAGTGTGGAGATCAACAGACAGTTTTCAGGAGTTGGATCTCTTCTTTCACTCTGGGGTTTAGGGCTCAGACTCAGGTTGTAAGGTTTGTGCACGATGCACTTAAAAGATTTACTTTTGTAAATCTTTTTTTCAAGTGTTTCGTGTGCATCGGTGTTCTGCCTGCATGTCCGACTGTGAGGGACTGTGTCAGATTTCCTGAAACTGGTGTTGCAGGTAGTTGTGAACTGCCATACAGATGCTGGAAATGGAGGCCAGGTCCTCTGGAAGAACAGCTAGTGCTCTTAACCATGAGCCAGCTCTCCAACCCTGCATTTTTTCTTTTATTTGATATTTTCTTCATTTACATTTCAAATGTTTTCCCCTTTCTAAGTCTCCCCTCCAGAAACCCCCTATCCCATCCTCTCTCCCCCTGCCTCTAGGAGGGCACTTCCCCACCCACCTACCCACTCCCGCCTTCCTGCCCTGGTATTCCCCAACACTGGGGCATCTAACCGCTCCTCCCACTGACTTCCAACAAGGCCATCCTCTGCCACATATGTGACCAGAGCTATGGGTCCGTCCATGTGTACTCTTTGGTTGGTGGTCCAGTCCCCAAGAGCTGATCTGGTCGTTTGACACTGTTGCCCACCCCCATGGGGCTGCAAACCCCCTCAGCTCCTTCAGTCCTTTCTCAAACTCCTCTGTCAGGGACCCCATGCTCAGTCCAAATGGTTGCCATCCCTGCATTTTAAAAAGGAGTTTCTTATTTATTTCTACATAATTTTTTCTTTTTCTTTATCCTTCTCTTATACACTATATCCTGACTGCAACCTCCTTTTCATCTTCTTCTCCCAGTCCCCCTTCTTCCCCTCTCCCCGAGACCCACTGTTCCTGTTTCCCTTCATAAATGAGCAGGCCTTCCAGTGATATCAACTGAACACAGCACAGAAAGACGCAATAAGAATAGCGAGGCCTTCAAGTCAAGGCTGGATTAGGCTGCAGGAAGTAGGCATTGAGCCATTATCTCTCCAGCATGCGTTTAATTTATTCTTATCTTTCAGCCCTCTGTTGGGAATGCTGCTCACTAACTCTTTAGTACTTTTTTCCTTTCATCCCACACATTTTGGAATGTCTTTTTGTTTTTGTTTTTGTTTTTGTGTTTTGGTTGGGTCCTGACTTTTTTCTTTGTTTCTATTTGATCTTATCTGCCCCATTGTTCATTCAACAGTATGTTGTTTAACCTCTACACATTTGTAATATTTTTCTAACTACTTTGAATCATTAATTTTTACTTTAGCTACTTTCAAGTTAGAAGAGATACTTGATATAATTTTAATCTTTTGCAATGTTTATGATAGACTATGATGCAACAAGGGATCAATACAGAGAAATGTTTGTGCCTAGTTGTGAAAAATATAGGCTTTACTGTTATTGGGTGGCCCAACCTATATATTCTTATTAACTGTTTATAATATAGTATTGTCCAGTTGTGATGTTACCTATGAATCATGGGGAGATTATAACGACTATTGAGAATGAGTGTTAAAGTTTCCTACTAGTATTATATTTTCATTTCCCCTTTCAAATCCATTATTTTTTTCACACACCTGGGTTTTAATTCAGTGCACATAGATTCAAAACTGTATAGCTTTCTGATATAATTTCAGCATTATATAAAACCCTCCTTTGCCTACTGTGGCATTATTTGACTCACACACATACACACACACACACACACACACACACACACCACATACACAATCTAATAAAAGTGTTTCTGTAAAAGAGAAATCATAGATAGAAAAGAACAACAGATGAAGATTATATATGCTTCCACAATCAAGGAAATGACTAGAATCTGAAATAAGTCTGAAACAACTATTCCTTAGTAAATTCAGGGAACATGTATTCCTGAAGATAACATGAGAATTGATTTCTAGCCCCTTAAAGATGTCATGAAATAAGTTTATCAAGTTAAGGCTTTTACTTTGTGCTCATTTGTGATGTGATAGCAACTATATGAAATAGTGAAACTAGAAACTCTGAAGTCAAATGTAGTCTCATTTAAAAAGTTATGTTGGAATTGGAAAAACTGAGAAAGTTGAATAAGATAGTTTATACAGAGCTGGACATACGAAGGACATGCGAGGTAAAAATAGACATGGGACACAATAGACTTAACAGATTTACCAAACTCACTCCATCATATTGTAGATGCTCAGAGATAATAAACAGCTAATCTTGGTTTTGTGGTTGACTCTAGCCAACTTGTTAAACACACTCTCCTCTGATTGATGATCAGAAAACAGCCACATAGTCAATTTAATTATGAAATTTGTTTGCGTGTAATCTTTATTTTTCACCCCTCTTCTTTTATACTGTTTTTGCATGCTTTGATGTTTTAAATGTAGCATAATAGATAAGGCATATATTATATGTAGACATAAAAATGTCTCTGAATAATTTATTGGCCTGAAGAAAGGTATAGATGATTACTAATGTGTGGGTTACTTATAGAAGTTTTAAGATGGGTTTGAAATTTTTCTTTGGAACCTGAAGTGCTTCATGTGCTCCACGATATGTCTAAATGTTGAAGAAATAAACTAGTACAGCAGTATGAGAAAGGCTTCCGAAGGAAAGATGTCCATGCTGTGTGTGAGAGGCATACACATTTAGAGAACAGAAAGATATGTTTATATCGCAGAGCAAAATAAATGTGGACAAGGAAGCCAAAGGTAAGTAGAAATAAGATTTGGTTGAGATGGTAGAGACAGAGTGGGAAGGCCAACTGTCCGGTCCTTTATTCTAAGAGGCTCTTGTTGCTAAGCAACTGGATCTAGAACTTAATCCAATGAGAGACAAAGGAAGAAAAAATTTATGTTCTATTTGTCATGTGAGTTCTCATGTAGAATCTTTGCTTATAAAATGGTTCTTACAAATAAGTCATGAATAAGACCACACCAAGATATTATCACTACCTCTCCTGGTAAGTCACTCAAGAGGTTAGGTCGCGTGTGTGCGCACGCACACAAACACACACACACACACACACACACACACACACACACCCAGGCTTTCTTTTCCAGTTGCTCAGATCTTGGAAAAGACTAGTGGCTCTTACTATTTCTAATTTCTCTGTTTTTATTTCATTGGGACAAACTGTTCTTAATGTGTTATTATTCATAGTTTATAAAATATTGAATTAGACTGTAAATGATGATGGATAGGTGATGATTAAGATACACAGACTGATGAGTTTAATGAAACTGGAAATAGGAGATGCTGGAGACAGTGTTGAGAGTTCTATATTAATAGGGCACTACAGGTTCTCTTAAATTTATTTCCATCATCACCATCACAACCACCACCACCACCATCATCATATGTATGTGTTTATGATTCAGTGTGTGTGTGTGTGTGTGTGTAAAAGAGATACACACACACAGAGAGAGAGAGAGAGAGAGAGAGAGAGAGAGAGAGAGAGAGAGAAAGAGAAAGAGGGAGGGGGAGAGAGGGTAGGGAGAGGGAGAGAGGGTAGGGAGAGAGAGAGAAAGAGAAAGAGAGAAAGAGAGAGAGTAAAAGTTGGGATGGATGGCAGAGGATGGGTGTGGAAGTCAGAGAACAAATTGCAAGAATTGGTTCTCTCCTTCTACTGTAGATTTTCTAGGGTCAAGTGCAGGCGATCAGGCTTGGACAAAACACTTGTACCCACTGAGCCTCTTCCACACATTTTGCTGAAAATGTTACAACCCTTTAGAACCTGCAGCCTCTGTAGTCATTGTTTAAAATAATTTAAGATGTAAGAAAACTGGCTCAACTTTCAAGTTTCTTTGCCAGGGACCTGTTTGCAAGGTGAGGTCTTAGGAATGAATTCTGGTGGTTTTGTAAGGGTTACATTTATCATCAATATCATTGATAAATCATGTTTCCTATCACAAACATATATAAACTCATAACCAACTATAGACTTACACCATATATATATGTATATATGTATATATGTGTGTGTATATGCATATCAAGATAGATATAAAGAGTATCAGTATGTCAGATTTTACTTATAGTTATTAACACATTATTCTCAAAGATTCTTTCAACTGACTTTGCTTTCTTATGTGGGGTTCTGGGAAATTCATAATGGAAGCCTCCTGTCCATTGGTCCTTGGTTACTTTCTCCAAGCAGAGAAAGTGCCCCCTCCCCAAATCACTTGCCACTGATGTGCATCAACAAACCAAAGACTTGGAAAGTATCATACCTTGTGCTTAAATATTAAAAGACATATTATTTTTCTTATTTAAAACACTATGATATAAGTTCAATAATAACAAATTGGCAAAACAGCAATCTTCCAACATAGTCCTGCACATAGTTGAGAATGTGCAAAATAATAAAATTAGGAAATACTGTAGACAACAAAATAGATGTTATTACTATGAGGCTATTTGGGGGAGAAATCTTTTATCATGACTAAACTGTAGGATGAAGAGTCTTGAATTTTGGGTTTCCTCATCTTCTCCAACCTTCTCAAAGGATTTGGTAATTCACATTCCCAGAAAAACTGTCAGAGTATTCTAAGAATATCAGAAGCTGGAAAACAAATAAAGCTGCTTATGTTGAGTGGTTTGATCAGTGGCTAGTGAACTGAGGGAGTCTGGAGTTTGTATGTGAACAGGAGGGGTGATGATGAGAACTTGTAAGATGGTCAAGCAGCAAGATCATTCTTGTAGACCTCCCTGAGTAAAAGAGTACATTGTAGCTAAATGCAAACCGTGGTTAGTATAGTAGAAAATGATATCGTGATAACAGCATACGTCTATAGCTAATAAGCTTTGAGGAGTAAAATTAAACAGTAGATGTTGTGGGGCTTGTTTGCATTCTTGCTAAACACAATGAAAACATAGAAAGATGAAGAGAGTAGTGGACCCACAAGGTGAAAGGAGAATGCTAACTCCCACAAGCTCTTCTCTGACATTGATTGGTTACTCCTAACAAGGTATAGCTATAGGGTTACCCTAGAATATTTTGCAGGCAAGACAGACTGTAGCCCAAAGGTCTTGTGTTTGGGTTGGTGCTTTCCTCTTGTGGCAGCCTTCAGAGTACCTTTGCATGCCATAGACACCAGAACTTAGGGCTGAAGGTTCTATGTACTCAGCAGAGCGACTTCTCCAGGTTTGTAACAAACCGTATAGATGTTTTTAGCAGTGAGTTCTGGCCATCAGTTTGTAGAGAGACCAACAATTCTTTTATGAATTCATATATGTATGTATGTATATGTATATGTATGTGTAGTGTATATGTATGTGTATGTGTATGTGTATGTGTATGTGTGTGTGTGTGTGTATATATATAATATAAATGTCTTGGAGCCTAGAGTACTCAATGATTAAAAATACTGGCTGCTCTTCCAGAGGCCCTGTGTTCAGTTCTCAGCATCCATGTGGTAGCTCACAATCACCTGTCACTCCAGAGGATCCACCACCCTCTTCTGGTCTCTGCAGGAAGTGCATATACATATATACAAACACATGCAGGCGAAACACCCTATCCACATAAAATTAAAGAAGAATTTATTTTTTTCTTTCTTTATTATTTTCTATATTCTTTGTTTACATTCCAAATGATTTTCCCTTTCCTGGTTCCCCCCTCCCCATAAGTCCCATAAGTCCTCTTCCTTCTGCCTATTCTCCAATCAACCCCCTCCCACTCCTCTGTCCTGCCAATCCCCTACAATGCTGCATCAAGCCTTTCCAGGAGCAGGGCCCTCTCCTTCTTTCTTCTTGGGAATGATTTGATATGTGAGTGGTGAGACCAACAATTCTTAATATCATCATTTGAACGATCTCAGGGACCTTGTAGTTCAATAAAAATGGGCAATTTATATGTGTCAGTCAGTTGTGACAAAGGCTTAAATGCATCTTTCCCTCACAAACCTATGGACAGTGCAGATTATTACTAAGACAATCGTTTCAGTCACCTACACTGACCACTAAAGCCCACATTGTCCATTTGTATTTCTCAAGTGTGTATTGTATTATCTATATTTTATGTAAATTAACATGTTTTCATAAAAAATAAAAAACTAGTTGTTATTGGAGGCCAGGCATCAGAAGCTCTGCTGCCACCAGATTCTAATGATCAGCATTGTTGAGGCAAATTTTCCAATATTTATATTTTTATGTGAAATGGGTATGGGCATTTTAAAAACTTATCAGCTATATCTATTTGGAAATTGATCTTCAGCAATTTTTAACTTTTCACATTTTCTTCTTTATTTTTTATTAATTAATTAATTTACTTACATCCTGATCACAGGTTCCCTCCCTTTTCTCATCCCAGTCCCTTCCTCTCTTGTTTTCATTAATTAATTTATTTACTTTACATCCCAATCACAGATTCCCCTCTCTCCTCTCATCCCAGTCCCTTCCTCTCACCCTCCCCACTCCATCTCTCCCTTTCTCCTCAGAGAATGGAAACCTCCTGCAAATATCAACCTGCCTTGGCATATGAAGTTGCAGTAGTACTAGGTGCATCCTCTTCTATTGAAGCTAGACAATGCTGCCCAGTTTTGGGAAAGGCATCTGAAGGCAGGCAACAGAGTCAGAGACGGCCCCTGTCTTACTCCTGCTCCTACTGTTAGGGGTCCGACATGAAGACCAAGCTGCACACTTGTTGCACATGAGTAGGGGGTCTAGGACCATCCCATGCATATTTTCTGATTGGTTGATCTGTCTCAGTGAGCCCCTATGGGCCTATATCTGGCTCCTTTTATCTTCTTCCCACTCTTCCACAAGATTGCCTGAGCTGTGCCTGTTTGGTTGTGGGTCTCTGCTTCCGTTTCCATCGACTGTTTGATGAAGAAGCCTCTAAGATGAGAGTTATGCTAGGGAGGGGTATAATTGGAATATATTATATGGGGAAAGAGTCTATTTTCAGTAAAAAAGTGTACTCTTTTTATAAGTATATCAAATATGAATGCATTTGAGGAACATCCATCAAAACAGCACAGTAATTTGACTATACTGTTGTTTATTGATTTATCACATGAAGATAGCCATTACAGAAGATTCCAATAGCCAGTACAAAAGATTCCAATCCTTTGTCTTTGTAATTTGACAGAACTAGGGTAAGACAGAATGGAACAAGCAGTGTTTTGTTATATGAAAGTACATATTAGGGGCTAGAGAGATGGCTCAGTGGTTAAGAGAACTGTCTGCTCTTCCAGAGGTCCTGAGTTCAATTCCCAGCAACCACATGGTGGCTCACAACCATCTGTAATGGAGTCTGATGCCCTCTTCTGGCATGCAGGTATACATGTAGATAGAACACTCATACATATTAAAATTTATTTTTAAAAATAAATTTTAAAAAAGAAAAGAAAGGAAGAAAGAAAATGAATGTTAACAACCATGCACTTTATTTTATACAAGTTTGGTAAGAGGTATGTATAATTTATCACTAAAAGTGAAAAAAATATTCTTTGGTTGACTATAAATAAAAATTTTCTTGAAAAAATAAGTGGCTTCCTCACATTTGTGCTAATATAAGTTTGATTCAATTATTAATGTAAATGTTGTCTCATGTGTATATATTTAGGAAATGATACAGTGAATCCATGTGTCTTTTATCAAGGTCTGACATTATCAACTGTAACCAACTGTGATTCTTTTGAACATACAGAGTGTGACTATACCACACCAAAATTAAAGAGCAAATTAAGTGCACAATATGAAGACATGCCTTGGTTCAAAGGTTAAGGCATATTTACATAAAGTCTTCTACATTAGTCAGCTCGTAATGAAGCTACTCTTATCTCTGACTCTTTTTTCCTATTTCTTAAAGTCCTGCCCTGATGGATCCACTTTTCCAGAAGACAGACTATTAAGTATCAATGCTGCATGAGATCAAGACAAGTACATGGGCAACAGGACCACATCGCATCCTCCTTTGTTTGCTCTCTCTAGTAGGACATGATGGTTGTGAGTGAGGCTCTGGTTCATGCAAGGATCACTCTCCTTCAGGTATGGTTGAGGATGCTGCTCTTTTCTTCTGTATGGTTCCTGACTCAGTGTGCTGAATACAAAGGCCCTCCAGAGACAGTGACACCCTTGAGGATAACTGTCTCTAGTAAAGAGATGAGTCTTGCAGGCTGGGTGTCCTATAGCCTGAACTTTGGAGGCCAGAGACACATTATCTCCATGAAATCCAAGAATTTCTTGGTATCCAGACAGCTCCCTGTGTTCACATACAGTGACCAAGGTGTCCTCTTTGAGGACAGGCCTTTCGTTCAGAATGACTGTTACTACATTGGTTTTGTGGATGGAGACCCAGAATCCATGGCTGCTCTTACCACCTGTTTTGGGGGATTTCAAGGAATTTTACAGATAAATGACACAGCTTATGAAATTAAGCCCAAGAGCCCCTCTTCCACATTTGAACATCTGCTTTACAAGATAGACAGTGAGAAAACTCAATTACACCCCATGAGATGTGGATTAGCAGATGAAGAAATGGCAGAGCAAGTGAGATTTGAAGAAAATGTTAAGTCTACTCTGTCAAACATGTATGGGACATGGTGGTCTCATGGATTTTATATTAAACTGGCATTGGTTATAGACCACAAACAATTCATTT
This sequence comes from Apodemus sylvaticus, assembly GCF_947179515.1. NCBI lineage: Eukaryota > Metazoa > Chordata > Mammalia > Rodentia > Muridae > Apodemus > Apodemus sylvaticus. The sequence goes on from NC_067489.1 coordinate 38,222,429, forward strand.
ATCGACATAGTAATACTTCTCTTGTGATGGAAGATGTGTTCAACATTATGAATGGAATAAATCTCTACTTACTTTCAGTAGATATTAATGTGTCTTTACTTGGACTTACTATCTGGACTACAGGAAATCCCATACCAGTGGAAAATATATATGCTCTCTTGCCAGCATTTTGTAGATGGAAGACAACAAACCTTAATTCTCAGATACCATATGATATTGCACATCTCTTTGTGAATTATACTTTTAGTGACTATTTTGGCATAGCTTATGTAGGAACTGTATGCAATAAGACATTTGGTTGTGGAGTTGATAGGCTTGTTGAAGAGAATTTCCTTACTATTGGACATATTGTGGCACATGAGATAGGTCACAATTTGGGCATGCCACATGATGGGATACCTTGTTCTTGTGGAGGGGGACCATGTTTGATGTCTGCTACAATGGAGATGTCCAAAAAACTCAGCAACTGTAGTTATGAAATCTTGTGGACAAATGCAGCCAAAATACCCTGCATACACAAGGAGCCCAACCCTTCAGATCTCCTCCCAATGAAGGTCTGTGGGAATGGTGTAGTAGAAGAAGGCGAGCAGTGTGACTGTGGGTCTTCTGAAAACTGTAGACGTAATCGCTGTTGTATGCCTAGCTGTACCCTGAAGTCTGGAGCTAAATGTGATAGTGGACTGTGTTGTAACCGCAGATGCCAAATCCAGCCACCTGGCACTTTGTGTAGATCTCAGGAGAATGAATGTGACCTTCCAGAATGGTGCAATGGGACTTCACACGAGTGCCCTGAAGATGTGTTTGTACAGGCTGGGACAGCTTGCCATGGTAATGGCTACTGCTTTGAAAAGAGATGTAACAGTCACGATGATCACTGCAAGAGAGTTTTTGGCAAAAATGCCATGAAAGCATCCGACACTTGCTACAAGGAACTCAATACTCGTGGTGATCGTTTTGGTAACTGTGGCCTCATGGGCGACACGTATGTGAGATGTGAGACCCCAGACATCCTCTGTGGGAGGATTCAGTGTGACAAAGTGAACGCAATTCCCACCCTGAAGAGTCATCATACTGTTCACTGGACTCATTTCAATAATGTCTCCTGCTGGACCACCGACTACCATTTGGGGATGAAAATCACTGACCTTGGTGACATAAAAGATGGCACAAACTGTGGTCCACAGCATGTGTGCATTGGCAGAAAGTGCGTTAATAAGCCAATGTGGGTAAGTGATTGTTCACCAGGAACCTGCAGCATGAAAGGAATCTGCAATAATAAACAACACTGCCATTGCGATTCTGGCTGGAGCCCACCAAACTGCCAGGATAAGGGCACTGGAGGAAGTATTGACAGTGGTTCTCCTAGAGAGAAAACAGAGGGAGATGATGCAAAAAACAAGGAGGCCTCCAATAAGTCTAGCAATTTAACAGTTTTGCTATTACCTATTATTTTAGTTTTTCTGGTTATAGCTGCATTTGTACTGCTTTTCATGAAAAAAGAAGCTAAGCCACCAGATGAGGCGAAACCCCCAGGGGAGGAAGCTAAGCCACCAGATGAGGAAGCTAAGCCACCAAATGAAGAGGCTAAACCCCCGGAGAACTAAGGTAAGCCACCAGGTGAAGAGGGTGAAACACGAAAAAAGAGGAGTAAAAGAAGTGTGAGAGACAAGAAAGAAGAGGCTGAACCCACCAAAGTGAGAGAGAGAGAGAGAGAGAGAGAGAGAGAGAGAGAGAGAGAGAGAGAGAGAGAGAGAGAGAGAAGAAGAAGAAGAAGAAGAAGAAGAAGAAGAAGAACAAGAAGAAGAAGAAGAAGAAGAAGAAGCTCAATTTCAACAGCTTCATTTCTTTAACTTCATCCAACACAGAACAGAAAAAACTAATGAGTTGTCAAAATAATCTTTTAAATTCAATGAAATTTACCACATAGTAATATTTAGCATCCTGGTGTGAGAGATTCTAATGTGTATTATAAACCACTGGTGGAAGATCCCAGCAACCTATAATAGGTCAGAATAATACACATTTATCATTCAATAAAGATGAGAACTACCGTATTCCTACTTTGCACAATCTGAAGAAATTTAGGTAACTTTTCTAATTAAAAACCTTTATGGATTACATCTTATTGAGTCATTGGCCAGAGGGAATTCCATAGAGCTCTCAAAATATCACAGGTTAGTATTGCCAAATATATTGGTAACTCTCCACATCCTAGTGGTAAGGTCTTACTGTTGAAGACACCACTTACTATTTTGGGAGATAATTTGAGGAGTAGTTCTTGAACGGTCTTGTATAATTGTGCTGTTTGGCCCTAGGATTTTTTTTTTGGTGTGTGTGTGTGGGGGGACTTTTTTAGTTATGGCTTCTGTTTCAGTAAGGGATTATAAATCTATTGACATTATTTAATTTTGGAAGATCATACATATCAAGAAATCAATCTGTTTCCAGTTTGGGGGAGAATAGATTTTTGAAATATGTCTTTACCCTTTTCTGAATTTCCTCACTGTGTGTTGTAATGCCTTCATTTTTTATGTCTACTTGGATCATTTTCACCATCTTTTGGTTAATTTGGATAAAGATTTGTGAATCCTATTTATTGGCTTTCTCAAAGAATCAAGCCTTCCTTTCATTAGATATTTTATTTTGTTGTTGTTGTTGGTAATGCTGCTGCTTGCTTGCTGCAATTTCATTGATTTTAGCCCTGAGATTTATTATCTTTTTCACATCCACTCTTTTTTTCTTGGATATTTTCTTTATTTACATTTCAAATGTTTTCCCCTTTCCAGGTCTCCCCTTCAGAAACCCCTATTCCATCCTCCTCCCCCTGCCTCTGTGAAGGTGCTCCCCCACTCACTCACTCCTATCCTGCCCTGGGATTTCCCTACACTGGGACATTGACCACCCTCAGGATCGAGGGCATCTCTTTCCACTGATGTTCGATAAGGCCATCTTCTGCAACATAAGTAGCCAGTGCCATGGGTCGCTCCATGTGTATTCCTTGGATGGTGGTTCAGTTCCCGTGAGCTCCTAGAGTTTCTAGCCTCTTGACAATGTTACTCCCAACATGGGCCTGCAAACCCCCTTAGCTCCTTCAGTCCCTTCTCCATCTTTTCCATTGGTAACCCCTGAGTTCAGTATAATGGTTGGTTGTGAGCTTCTGTATTTGTCAGTCACTGGCAGAGCCTCTCAGGAGACAGCCATATCAGGCTTTCGTCAGCAAGCCCTTCCCAGCATCCACAATAACGGCCAGGTTTGGTGGCTGTATATGAGATGGATCCCCGGGTGGAGCAGTATCTGGATGGTCTTTCCTACAGTTTCTGCTCTACACTTTGTCTCCATATTTCCTCCTGTGAGTATTTTATTCACCATTCTAAAAAGCACTGAAGCATCCACATTTTAGTCTTCCTTCTTCTTAGGCTTCATATAGTCCATGAATTGAATCTTGGGTATTCCAACCTTTTGGACTAATATCCACTTATCAGTCAGTACATACCATGTTTGTTCCTTTATCACTCAGGGTGATATTCTCAAGTTCCATCCATTTGCCTGAGCATTTCATGAAGTCATTGGGTTTTTGTTGTTGTTGTTGTTTTTGTTGTTTTTTTAATTGATATATTTTTATTTACATTTTAAATGATTTCCCCTTTTCTGGCTCCCCACTCCCCAAAAGTCCCATAAGCCCTCTTCCCTCCCCCTATTCTCCCATCCACCCCTTCCCACTTCCCTGTTCTGGTATTGCCCTATACTGCTGCACTGAGCCTTTCCAGAACCAGGGGCCACTCCTCCATTCTTCTTGGACATCATTTGATGTGTGGATTATGTCTTGGGTATTCCAAGTTTCTAGGCTAAAATCCTCTTATCAGTGAGGGCATACCATGACTGATCTTTTGAGACTGGGTTACCTCACTTAATATGATGTTCTCCAGCTCCATTAATTTGTCTAAGAATTTCATGAATTCATTGCATCTAATGGCTGAATAGTACTCCATTGTGTATATATACCACATTTTTTGTGTCCATTCCTCAATGAAGTCATTGTTTTTAATGGCTGAGTACTACTCCATTGTGTAAATGTACCACATTTTCTGTATCTGTTCCTTTGTTGAGGGACATACAGCTTCTGGCTATTATAAATATGGCTGCTATGAACATAGTTGGACATGTGTCCTTATTACATGTTGGAGCATCTTCTGAGTATATGCCCAGGAATGGTATAGCTGGGTCCTCAGGTAGTACTATGTCCAATTTTCTGAGGAACTGCCAGAATGATTTTCAGAGTGGCTTTACCAGCTTGCAATCCCACCAGCAATGGAGGAGTATTCCTCTTCCTCCACATCTTCGCCAGCATCTGCTGTCACCTAAATTTTTGATCTTAGCCATTCTGTCTGACGTGAGGTGGAATCTCAGGGGTGTTTTGATTTCTATTTCCCTGATGACTAAGAATGTTGAACTTTTCTTTAGGTGTTTCTGAGCCTTTTGAGTTTCTCGGTTGAAAATTCTCTGTTTGGCTCTGTTCTCCATTTTTTTAATAGGGTTATTTGGTCCTCTGGAGTCTACCTTTTTGAGTTCTTTGTATATATTAGATATCAGCCCTCTATAGGATGTAGGATTGGATGTAGATCTTTTCCCAATATGTTGGTTGCTATTTTGTCCTATTGACACTGTCCTTTGCCTTACAGAAGCCTTACAATTTTATGAGGTCCCATTTGTTGATTCTTGATCTTAGAGCATAAGTTGTTGGTGTTCTGTTCAGGAACTTTTCCCGTGTGCCCATGTGTTTGAGACTTTTCCACACTTTCTCTTCTTTTAGATTCAGTGTATCTGATTTTATGTGGAGATCCTTGATCCACTTGGACTTGAGCTTTGTACCGGGACATAAGAATGGATTGATTTGCATTGCTCTACATGCTAACCACCAGTTGAAGCAGCACCATTTGTTTAAAGTACTGTCATTTTTCCAATGGATGGTTTTAGGTCCTTCAAGTGGGGATGGGGATTTCATTGAATCTATATGTTGCTTTCAGCAAGATGGCCATTTAAACTATATTAATCCTGCTGATTCATTAGCATGGAAGATCTTTCCATCTTCTGAGGTCTTCTTCGATTTCTTTCTTCAGAGACGAAGTTCTTGTCATATAGATCTTTCATTTGTTTGGTTAGAGTCACACAAAGATACTTTATATTGTTTGTGACTATTTTGAAGGGTATTGTTTACCTAATTTCATTCTCAGCCTGTCTATCTTTAGAGTAGAGAAGGCTACTGATTTGTTTGAGTTAATTTTATATCTGGCCACATTGCTGAAGTTGTTTATCAGGTGTAGGAGTTCTCTGGTAGAGTTTTTGGGGATCACTGAAGTATACTATCATATCATCTGCAAATAGTGATATTTTGACTTCTTCCTTTCCAATTTGTATCCCTTTGACCTCCTTTGGTTGTCTCATTGCTCTAGCTACAACTTCAAGTACTATATTGAGTAGATATGGAGAGAGAAGGCAGCCTTGTATAATTCCTGATTTTAGTGGGATTGCTTCAAGTTTCTCTCCATTTAGTTTTATGTTGGCTACTGGTTTGCTGTATATTGCTTTTACCATGTTTAGATATGGGCCTTAAATTCCTGATCTTTTCAAGACTTTTAACATGAAGGGATGTTGAAATTTGTCAAATGCTTTTTTTAGCATCTGACAGATGGACCTGATAGAAAGGATCATGTGGGTTTTTTTTCTTTGAGTTTATGTAGTGGATTGCATTGATGAATTTATGTATATTGAACCAACCCTACACCCCTGGGATGAAGCCTACTTGACCATGGTAAATGATTGGTTTGATGTGTTCTTGGATTCAGTTGGCAAGAATTTCATTGAGTACTTTTGCATCGATATTCATAAGGGAAATTGGTCTGAAGTTCTCTTTCTTTGGTTTTGGTATCAGTGTAATTGTGACTTCATAGAATGAGTTTGGTAGTGTTCCTTCTGTTTCTATTTTGTGGAATAATTTGAAGAGTATTGGTATTAGTTCTTTGAAGATTTGATAGAATTTTGCACTAAACCCATCTGGTCCTGGGCTTTTTTTGGTTGGGAGACTTTTGATGACTGCTTATATTTCTTTAGGAGTTATGAGATTGTTTAGATGGTTTAACTGATCCTGATTTAACTGGTATTTGGTATTTGTCTAGAAAACTGTACATTTCATCCAGTTTTTCCAGTTGTTTTGAGTACAGGCTTTTGTAGTAGGATCTGATGACTTTTTTTAATTTCCTCAGTTTCTGTTGTTATATCTCCCCTTTCATTTCTGATTTTGTTAATTTGGATACTGTCTCTGTGCCCTCCAGTTAGTCTGGCCAAGGGTTTATCTATCTTGTTGATTTTCTCAAAGAACCAGCTCCTGGTTTGGTTGATTCTTTGAATAGTTCTTTCTGTTTCTACTTGGTTGATTTCAATTCTGAGTTTGATTATTTCCTGCCTTCTATTCCTCTTGGGTGTATTTGCTTCTTTCTGTTCTAGAACTTTCAGGTGTGCTGTTAAGCTGCTAGTGTATGCTCTCTCCAGTTTCTTTTTGGAGGCACTCAGAGCTATGAGTTTTCTTCTTAGCACTACTTTCATTTTGCCCCATAAGTTTGGGTATATTGTACCTTCATTTTTATTAAATTCTAAAAAGTCTTTAATTTCTTTATTTCTTCCTTGACCAAGGTATCATTGAGTGGAGCACTGTTCAGCTTCCATGTGTATGTGGGCTTTCTGTTGTTTTTGTTGCTATTGAAGACAAGCCTTAAGTGATTTGATAGGAGGCATGGAATTATTTCAGTCTTCTTATATCTGTTGAGGTCTGTTTTGTGACTGATTATATAGTCAGTTTTGGAGAAGGTACCATGAGGTGCTGAGAAGAAGGCATATTCTTTTTGACTTAGGATGAAATGCTCTATCTTTACCTTCCTTATCTTTTTGATGACTTTTGGTTGAGACTTGATTTTATTCAATTATATTAGAATGGCTACACCAGCTTGTTTCTTGGGACTATTTGCTTGGAAAATTGTTTTCCAGTCCTTTACTCTGAGGTAGTGTCTGTCTATGACACTGAGATCTGTTTTCTGTATGCAGCAAAATGCTGTGTCCTGTTTACCTATTCAGTCTTTTTATTGGAGAATTGAGTCCATTGATGTTAAGAGATATTAAGGAATAGTGATTTTGCTTCCTGCTATTTTTGATGTTATTTTTATGTTTGTGTGGTTATCTTCTTTTGGGTTTGTTGAAAGAAGATTAGGTTCTTGTTTTTTCTAGATAGTAGTTTCCCTTCTTGTGTTGAGGTTTTCCATCTAATATCCTTTGTAGGGCTGGATATGTGGAAAGATATTGTGTAAATTTAGTTTTGTCATGAAATATCTTGGTTTCTCCATCTATGGTAATTCGAGAGTTTTGCTGGATTTAGTAGTCTGGACTGGCATATTTGTTCTCTTAGGGTCTGTATGAGATCTTTCCAGGATCATCTAGCTTTCATAGACTCTGGTGAGAAGTCTGGTGTAATTCTGATAGGTCTGCCTTTATGTTACTTGGCCTTTTTCCCTTACTGTTTTTAATATTCTTTCTTTGTTTTGTGTATTTGGCATTTTTACTATTATGTGGCGGTAAGAATTTCTCTTCTGGTCCAATCTATTTGGAGTTCTGTAGACTTCTTGTATGTTCATGGGCATCTCTTTCTTTAGGTTAGGGAAGTTTTGTTCTATAATTTTGTTGAAGATATTTACTGGCCCTTTAAGTTGGGAATCTTCACTCTCTTCTATACCTATTATCCTTAGGTTTGGTCTTTTCATTGTATCCTGGATTTCCTGGATGCTTTGGGTTAGGAGCTTTTGGCATTTTGCATTTTCTTTGACTGTTATGTCAATGTTTTCTATGGAATCTTCCGCACCTGAGATCCTCTCTTTTATCTCTTGTATTCTGTTGATGATGCTTGCATCTATGACTTCTGATCTCTTTCCTAGGTTTTCTATCTCCAGGATAGTCTCACGTTGTGGTTTCTTTATTGTTTCTGTTTCTATTTTTAGAGCTTAGATGGTTTTGTTCAGTTCCTTTACTTGTTTGTGTTTTCCTGTAATTCTTTAAGGGATTTTTGGGTTTCCTCTCTAAGATCTTCTACCTATTTACTTGTGTTCACTTATATTTGGTTCTTATTTTTGTTTTTGTTTTGTTTTGTTTTTGTTTTTGTTTTGTTTTGTTGGATTTGGTTTTTTCAAGACAGGGCTTCTCTGTATAGCCCTGGCTGTCTGGAACTCACTCTGTAGACCAGGCTGGCCTCGAACTCAGAAATCTGCCTGCCTCTGCCTCCCAGAGTGCTGGGATTACAGGCGTGCACCACCATCACCCGGCTTTACTTGTATTCCTTTAACGGAGTTATTTATGTCCTTCTTTTTAAAGTCCTCTATCATGAGATGTGATTTTAAGTCAGTCCTGCTGTTCTGGTGTGTTGGGGTAACCAGGGCATGCTGTGGTGCTTTTGGTAAGATGGACATTTTTACTATGTTAATCCTACTGATCCATGAGCATGGGAGATCTATTCATCTTCTGATATGTTTTTCAATTTCTTCAGAGACTTGGAGTTCATGTCATATAGGTCATTCACTTGCTTGGTTAAAGTTACACCAAGATATTTTATATTATTTGTTGCTATTGTGAAGGGTGTTATTTCCCTAATTTCTTTCTTTGCCCATTTATCATTTATATAAATGAGGGCTACTGTTTTTTTAATTAATTTTGTATCTAGACACTTCTCTGGTAGAATTTTTAGGGTCTCTTATGTATACTATCTATCCAGCTAGAAATTCAAGTACTGTATTGAATAGGTATGGAGAGAGGGTAGACAGCCTTGCACTCTTTCTGACTATAGTGAAGTTGCTTTAAGCTTCTCCCCACTTAATTTGATGTTGGGTATTGTATTATTCTATATTGCCTCTATTGCATTTATGTATGTACCTTGTATCCTTGATCTCTCCAAGATTTTATCATGAAGGGGTGCTGGATTTTCTGAAAGGCTTTTCCACATCATGTGTTTTTTTTTTTTCTTTCAGTTTGTTTATATGGTAGATTATATTGGTAGATTTTCATGTTTTGAACCATCCCTCATCCCTGGGATGAAGCCTACTTGATCATCGTGGATGTTTTTGATGTGTTCTTGGACTTGGTTTGCAAATATTTTATTGAGTACTTTTAGAATTAGTATTAATAAGAGACTCTAATCTGAAATTTTCTTTCTTTGTTGAGTCTTTGTTTGGTTTATGTATCGGGCTGACTGTGGTCTCATAGAATGAGTTTGGCAATGTTCCTTCTGTTTCTATTTTGTTGAGTAGTTTGAGGAGTATTAGTAGTAGCTCCTCTTTCAAACTCTTGTAGAATTCTGCACTAAAACCATGTGGTCTTGGGCCTTTTGTAGAGGGGGACATAATGACTGCTTCTATTTCCTTAGAGTTTTTGAAATATTTAAATTGTTTACCTGATCTTGATTTAACAGTGGTAAGTGGGAACTACCAAGAAAGTCATCCATTTTATTTAGATTTTCCAATTTTGTGGAATATAGGCTTTTGAAGTAAAACCTAATGATTCTTTGGATTTCTTTGGTATCTGTCTTTATGTTCTTTTCTTTTCTGATTTTGTTAATTTGGATACTGTTTCTCTGGCCTTTAGTTAGTTTGGCTTAAGCTTTGTTTATCTTGTTGATTTTCTCAAAGAACCATCTCTTTGTTTCATTGATTTTGTACTGTTCTCTTTGTTTCTGTTTTATTGATTTTAGTCCTGAGTTTATTATCTGCCATCTCCTACTTTTGGGTGTTTGCTTCTTTTTGTGGTTTGTTCTTTTAGGTGTGCTCTTAAATTGCTAATATGAGACCTCTATTGTTTCTTTTTGCAGGCACTTAGTGCTCTGTACTTTTCTCTTAACACTGCTTTTACTGAGTCCCAAAAGTTTGGGTAATATTGTGCCTTCATTTTCGCTGAATTCTAGAAATTCTTTAATTTCCTTATTTCTTTCCTGATCTAGTGGTCTTTCAGTAGAGAGTTGTTCAGTTTCCATGAGTTGGTAGGCTTTCTGTTGTTCCTGTTGTTGTTGAATTCCAGCTTTAATCCATGGTGACCTGAGAAGCTACAAGGGGGTTATTTCACTTTTGTATCTGTTAAGGCTTGTTTTGCTATGGTCAACTTTGAGAAGATTCCATGGGTGTAGAGAAGGTATAATCTTTTGTGTTTAGGTGAAATGTTCTGTACATATCTGTTAGGACCATTTGATTCATAACCTTGTTAGTTTCATTATTTATTTATTCAGTTTCTGTCTGTATAGATGACTTGTCCATTGATGAGAGTGGAATGTTGAAAATTCTCACTATTAATGTGTGGGGTTCAATGTGCAACAAGGTTTAATAATGTTTCTTTTACAAATGTGGCTGCTCTTGAATTTGGAGCATAGATGTTCACAACTGAGATGTCCTCAAGTTTTCTTCCCTTTCTCTTATGATTACTTTTGGTTAAAAGTCTATTTTATTAGGTGTAAGAATGGTTACTCCTGCTTGTTTCTTGGGTCTATTTACTTGGAAAATCTTTCTCCAGCCCTTTACTCTGAGTCAATATCTATCTTTGTTGCTGATGTGTATTTCTTGTATGTAGTAGAATGATGGTCCCTGTTTTTGCATCAATTCTGCTAGTCTTTGTCTTTTTTATTGGTTAATTGAGTCAATTGATGATAAGAGATATTAATGAACACTGAATGTTAGCCCTGTTATTTTGATGTTGGTGATGGTTGTGTGTGTGTGTCCCTTCCTTTAGTTTGCTGGTGTGAGTTTGTTTCTTGTGCTTTTTTTGGGTGTAGTTAGCTCCTTTGTGTTGGAATTTTCCTTCTATTTTCTATACAGCTAGATTTGTGACTAGATATTGTTTGAATTTAGTTTTTCATGGAATATCTTGTTTTCTTCATCTCATTATCTATGATTTAAAAAAAAAATAGTTTTGCTGTGTATAGTAGTCTGGCCTGACATTTATGGTCCCTAAGGATCTTCAAGGTATTTTCTCTGACCCTTCTGGTTTTTAGAGTCTCTGTTGAGAAATCCAGTGTAATTCCAATAGGTCTGTCTTTATATATTACTTGGCTTTTTCCTTTGCAGCTTTTGCTATTCTCTCTTGTTCTGTACATTTTGTGTTTTGATTATTATGTGGCAGTAGGATTTTCTTTTCTGGTCCAATCTATTTGGTGCTTTTTGTATGTTTATAGGCATCTTTTTTTAATGTTAGGAAAATTTTCTTCTGTGATTTCATTGAAAATACTTTCTGGGCATTGGAGTTTGACATGCTTCTCCTTCTAGTCCTATTTTTTTTTTAGGTTTGGTCTTTTCATAGTATCTCAGATTTCTTGAATGTTTTGTGCCAGGAACTTTTTAGATTTGACATTTTCTTTGACTGATGTATTGATTTCTTCAATTGTTTCTTCTATTCCTGAGATCTGCTCTCTTATTTCTTGTATTCTGTTGGTGATGCTTGTGTCTTTAGTTCCTGCTCTCTTTCCTATGTTTTTCATCTCCAGGATTTCCTGTTTGTGTTTTCTTTATTGCTTCTATTTCCATTTTTAAATCTTAAACAGTTTTATTTATTTTCTTCATTTGTTTGATTGTATGTTTTTTTACTTCCTTAAAAGATTTATTCTTTTACTCTTTAAAGGTCTCTAGAATCTTTATAAGATTGGAATTAAGGTATTTTCTGCTTTGTCTGTGTTAGAATATCCAGGGCTTGCTGAATAGGATAACTGGGCTCTGATGGTGTCGTATTGCCCTGGTTCTTGTTGATTGTCTTCTTGTGCTGACCTTTAGACATCTGGTTGTTCCTATATTGGCTGCCTTTCTGATGCTGACAGAACTCCTTAGGGAGGCGGATAGAACCTTGGGACTGACAATGGAGCTCAGGGAACAGCATGTTCATCTCTGATGGCTGTGTCCAAGGTGGGACTGGATGTTCCTGGGGTCCCTCAGGCCTCTTCGGGAAGGGATATAGGGCCATGGGCCTGATAATGGAGTTTAGGGGACAGAGCTCACCCAGTGACCCTGTGCTGACCCAGGTAAACATGGCAAGCATAGGAGAGGGGAGGTGGAATCTAACCCAGGTGTTCCTGCCCCCCTACATGTATGGATGTTTCTAGAGCCTGGCAGGGGGGTATGGTGAGGGACAGGAGGACAGCCTGCAGCTCACCTCTGCTGGCTGTAGTTTTTTACTTCTATTTTTATTTCAGTTTGGGTCTTCTTTATGTATTCTATTTCTTTGTTAACTTCTACTTCAATCTCAAATTGTTTCTAACTTTTGATATTTGTGTTTTCACGGTCTTCATTAAGGCTTTTATTTATGCCCACTTTCTTTTCTTCTTTTTTTAAAAAAGATTTATTTTATTTATATGAGCACACTGTAACTGTACTTCAGACACAGAAGAGGGCATTGGATCCCATTGCAGATGGTTGTGAGCCACCATACGGTTGCTGGAAATTGAACTCAGAACCTCTGGAAGAGCAGTCAGTGCTCTTAACTGCTGAGCCATCTCTCCAGCCCTATACCCACTTTCTTTATGTCTTCAAATATATTCATAATTTGTACTTTGAAGTCTTTTTCTTGTGTTTCAGCTAAATTGCTTTTCTTGTGGTCTAATGCAGAAACGTTGCTGGATTCATATGGTCTTGGCTGTTCATGTGTGTGATTTTGCAGTGAATGTAGGGATGTGGAGTTAAGACCTCTAAATTATAGATAACAGGTCCTGTCTTTCTCAGGACAATGTTTCCTCATTTAGCTGCTGTTGTCCATTGTGAATCCAGTCCAAATGTGGTCCTTGTGGGATCTCAGGTAAATGGGCTAGAAAAAAATAAAAAGACTAGGAAGGGTGACAGGGGAGTATTAGAGAGACCCTGGGTCCACATAAAAAGGCCAAGTTCCTAGTGGATGGAGATGGGCTAGTAAGAGAAGCTCCTATAGGTAGGCTTTAGCAGGGCTAGGAGTAAATCTGGAGAGACTAGAATAGGTTTTGTTTTGTTTGTTTTTAGGACAGGTTCTGATTATGTAGACTAGGGTATTTTTGAACTTGTGTTTCTCCTGCCCAAGTCTGCCAAAACTGGCTTACAGGCATACCTCACACTGCACATCTAAGGCTACTCATTTCTTTCATTCCTTTTCTTTTTCATTGTTTTGCTGTTTAAGTGACAGTGCAAGTTTAAACACTGGCTCTTGGCTGTTTAGTAAGCACTCTACCGCCAATCTTTATTTCCTGTGCTAGTTATTTATTCTTTTAGGATTTTAAAAAGAAATCTCTTTTAAAAGAAATATGCATGTTAACATGTATATTTTTTTTACCTTCGTAAGCCAGAAGAAGGTGTTGGAGTCCCTGGAGCTGGAGTTACAGGCAGTCGTGACCTGCCTACTGTGGGTGCTGAGAATCAAACTCTGGTCCCTCAGAGTAGCAACAAGTTATTTTAACCAGATGATCCATCTCTTCAGGCCCCCAGTGGTTTGTATTTATTGAAACTAGCCCCTTTGTTTTAACAGAGTAAAGCTCTAACTCATGGCTCCTCTGTGCCTGCATGTTTGGCACATTGTTAATTGATATCTCTCAGTTACAGAATACCCATAGCCCTTCCTAGTAGAATGTTCTTATTGAGAACTCGGTGTCATATGAAAAACCTGGGAGAACTGTTCGATTGGACTTCCTATCAGTGTTGTTCCAGGCTCAGCTCTCATCTAGACAGCGTCAGCGGGTTTTAAGGTCTGAACATGATTGTTCACATTCCATTCCCCAAAGCAACAGTGTTGCCAACTTTAAAGAAATAGAACGGTACCAATCTACTGTTCTATAGTTTGGATACATATCTATAGACATTATATGTCAATAACATAGATATCTATACATATTGTATATTATATTATATATGTAATATGCATATAATATTTATAAGTATATAATAAGTATATAATATGACATAATAAATATATTTATAAGTGTATATTATAATTATATAAATTATAATCATGTTGAAATATATTATTATATAGTATATTATGTCTACTATATACATAAATATATAATACATAAAATGTTCTGTATTGTGTAATTTTAATATATCATATATAACATATAGATATCCATAATATTTATAGATAGGACCAGCTATCTACGACTTAAATGTCTTTCAGATTTCTACATCCACCGCAAAATCACAAACATGAAGAACCAATATCATATGAATCCAGCAACCTTATTGTGTTAGGTCATGGGAAAAGCAATTTAGCTGAAGCTAACCCCTCAGTTCTGAGTCCCAAATGTTTGTGTTCTTCATACAATTCTAGATGTTTAATTTATAAGACAACTCTGTCTTCTTCTCATATCTTTAGGCCTTAGAATGATGGGACAAAATCCGAAACTATGTCTTTGAATGTCTTTAGTCTCTTTGTTTTGATCTCTAGACACAGTGGTGAGAGATACACATTTTTTAATATATTTTTATTTTCTATATTCTTTGTTTACATTCCAAATGATTTCCCCTGTCCCGGATCCCCCCTCCCCATATGTCCCATAATGGAGAGATAAACATTTTATTTACCAACTTATAGTTATCTCAAGAGTGTTCTTCATTAGGGAATGGAAGTCTGAATGATACAGAACATACCATAGTGAAATTCATCAGAGAACTCTGAAGTCAGAGTTTTATTACTAGCCATGAGATCTTGGAGACATGATTTAGATTTAGAAGAATTCCTTTAAAATCATGCTACTCCAATATCATCAATTTTGCTTATAAAATAGGACTGTGGGTGTAATTAAAGAAGTTTATTTTGGATGGAATAAGTATAAGCAAGTTATGTTTCTTCTGCAAATAAAATCCCCACATATTTTTTATTTATTTATTTATTTTTATTTACATTGCAAATGATATCCCCTTTTCTGGGTCCCCACTCCCCGCAAGTCCCATAAGCCCTCTTCCGTCCTCCTATTCTTCCATCCACCCCTTCCCACTTCCCTGTTTTGGAATTCCCCTATACTCTTGCACTGAGTCTCTCCAGAACCAGGGGCCACTCCTCCATCCTTTTTGGACATCATTTAATTTGTGGATTATGTCTTGGGTATTCAAAGTTTCTAGGCTAATATCCACTTATCAGTGAGTGCATACCATGATTGATCTTTTGAGACTGGGTTACCTCACTTAGTATGATGTTCTCCAGCTCCATCCATTTGTCTAAGAATTTCATAAATTCATTGTTTCTAATGGCTGAATAGTACTCCATTGTGTATATATACCAAAATTTTGTATCCATTCCTCCGTTGAAGGACACCTAGGTTCTTTCCAGCTTCTGGCTACTACAAATAGGGCTGCTATGAACATAGTGGAGCATGTGTCCTTATTGCATGCCGAAGAATCCTCTGGATATATGCCCAGTAGTGGTATAACAGGGTCCTCAGGAAGTGACATGCCCAGTTTTCTGGGGAACCGCCAGACTGATTTCCAAAATGGTTGCACCATCTTGCAATCCCACCAGCAGTGGAGGAGTGTTCCTCTTTCTCCACATCCTCGCCAACACCTGCTGTCTCCTGAGTTTTTGACCTTAGCCATTCTGACTGGTGTGAGGTAAAATCTCAGGGTTGTTTTGATTTTCATTTCCCTAATGATTAATGATGTTGAACATTTCTTAAGGTGTTTCTCAGCTCTCCGAAGTTCTCCATGTGAAAATTCTTTGTTTAGCTCCGTACCCCACTTTTTAATTGGGGTTATTTGGTTCTCTGGGTTCTACTTTCTTGAGTTCTTTGTATATATTACATATTAGCCCTCTGTCAGATTTAGGGTTGGTGAAGATCCTTTCCCAGTCTGTTGGTTGATGTTTGTCCTTTTGACAGTGTCCTTTGCCTTACAGAAACTTTGTAGTTTTATGAGGTCCCATTTGTCAATTCTTGATCTTAGAGCATAAGCTATTGGTGTTCTATTCAGGAATTTTTCCCCTGTGCCCATGTCCTCTAGGGTCTTCCCCAGTTTCTTTTCTATTAGTTTCAGTGCGTCAGGTTTTATGTGGAGGTCCTTGATCCATTTGGAGTTGAGCTTGGTACAAGGAGATAAGAATGGGTCGATGCACGCATTCTTCTGCATGCTGACCTCCAATTAAACCAGCACCATTTGTTGACAAGACTATCTTTTTTCCACTGGATGCTTTCAGCTCCTTTGTCGAAGACCAAGTGACCATAGGTGTGTTGGTTCATTTCTGGGTCTTCAATCCTATTCCATTGATCCGCTTGCCTGATATTGTACCAATACCATGCAGTTTTTATCACTATTGCTCTGTAGTAGACTTTAAAGTCTGGGATATTGAATCCCCCTGAAGTTCTTTTACTGTTGAGAATAGTTTTAGCTATCCTGGGTTTTTTGTTATTCCCGATGAATTTGAGAATTGCTCTTTCTAGCTCTATGAAGAACTGGGTTGGGATTTTTATGGGAATAGCATTGAATCTGTAGATTGCCTTTGGCAAGATGGCCATTTTTAACTATATTAATCCTGCCAATCCACGAGCATGGAAGGTTTTTCCATTTTCTGAGATCTTCGATTTCCTTCTTCAGAGATCTGAAGTTTTTCTCATATAGGTCTTTCACTTGTTTGGTTAGAGTCACCCCAAGATACTTTATGCTGTTTGTAGCTATTGTGAAGGGGGTCATTTCCCTAATTTCTTTCTCAGTCTGCTTATCCTTTGAATATATAAAGGCTACTGATTTGCTTGCATTGATTTTGTAGCCAGCCACTTTGCTGAACTTGTTTATCAGCTGTAGGAGTTCTCTAGTAGAGTTTTTAGGGTCACTTAGGTAGACTATCATGTCATCTGCAAATAGTGATGGTTTGATTTCTTCCTTTCCAATTTGTATCCCTTTGACTTCCTTCTGTTGTCTAATTGCTCTAGCTAGGACTTCAAGAACTATATTGAAAAGATATGGAGAGAGGGGGCAGCCTTGTCTAGTCCCTGATTTTAGTGGGATTGCTTCAAGTTTCTCTCCATTTAGTTTGATGTTGGCTACCGGTTTGCTTTATATTGCTTTTACTATGTTTAGATATGGGCCTTGAATTCCTGTCCTTTCCAAGACTTTTAGCATGAAAGGATGCTGAATTTTGTCAAATGCTTTTTCAGCATCTAATGAAATGATCATGTGGTTTTTTTTCTTTGAGTTTGTTTATGTAGTGGATAGCATTTATGGATTTCCTTATATTGAACCATCCCTGCATCTCTGGGATGAAGCCTACTTGATCATGGTGGATGATCGTTTTGATGTGTTCTTGGATTCGGTGGGCAAGAATTTTATTTAGTATTTTTGCATCGATATTTATAAGGGAAATTGGCCTGAAATTCTCTTTCTTAGTTGGATCTTTGTGTGGTTTTGTTATCAGCGTAATAGTGGCTTCAAAGAAGGAGTTGGGTAGTGTTCCTTCTGTTTCTATTTGGTGGAAAAGTTTGAAAAGTATTGGTGTTAAGTCTTCTTTGAAGGTCTGATAGAATTCTGCACTGAAACCATCTGGTCTGTCCCTTCCCCCCACAGCATTTAGCTGTGACCCTCCTGGCTGGCAACCCCCACTCTTCCCCTGGCGGCGTTATCTCCGGCCTATTCAAGCTGCAACATTCCTGGCCTACAGCCTCCACCCTTCCCCTGGCGTTATCTCTGGCCCTTGTTCCTTTGGGAACAATACAGCCACTTTCACCTTAACTACCAAGGCTGCCTCAGGGCAGGTTCACCTGGAGACCAGCCGAAAACTGCGTGACTAGAAGCAGGCAACCCTCTGAGAAGAAGATCCAAGGAACTCGCGGCCATTTGGGGGGCAGGGTGGTTTTTCCAAAGACTATAAATATTGGCTAAA
Source organism: Apodemus sylvaticus (assembly GCF_947179515.1). Classification (NCBI taxonomy): domain Eukaryota; kingdom Metazoa; phylum Chordata; class Mammalia; order Rodentia; family Muridae; genus Apodemus; species Apodemus sylvaticus. The sequence goes on from NC_067489.1 coordinate 38,240,312, forward strand.
TAATAGTAAAGTCAGTCTCTATGGGCAACTGTCCTCTTGACTCATTTCTCTTTCGCCCCCTTCCCATTACCCTCAGAATTCTCTTCCAGGTATTCCGGTTCGCAGCGGCAACACTGGTCCTGTGCTTTTTTTTTTTTTTTTTTTTGGTTCGAAGCTTATCTATGACCTTTTCTATTTCTTTAGGGGTTATGGGTCTGTTTAGATGGTCTATTTGATCCTGGTTTAATTTTGGTAATTGGAATCTGTCTAAGAAAATGTCCATTTCCTCCAGATTCTCCAGTTGTGTTGAGTACAGGTTTTTATAGTAGGATCTGATAAATTTTTGAATTTCCTTGGTTTCTGTTGTAATATCTCCATTTTCATTTCTAATTTTGTTAATTTGGATACGTTCTCTGTGCCCTTTGGTTAGTCTGGCTAAGGGTTTATCTATCTTGTTGATTTTTTCAAAGAACCAGCTTTTGGTCTTGTTGATTCTTTGAATGGTTCTCTTGGTTTCTACTTGATTGATTTCAGCCCTGAGTTTGATGATTTCCTGTCTTCTTCTCCTCCTGGGTGAATTAGCTTCTTCTGGTTCCAGGGTTTTCAGTTGTTCCGTTAATCTTCTAGTGTAAGCTCTCTTGAATTTCTTTTTGGAGGCACTCAAAGCTATGAGTTTTCCTCTTAGCACTGCTTTCATTGTGTCCCATAGATTTGTGTATGTTGTGCCTTCATTTTCATTAAATTCTAAGAAATCTTTGATTTCTTTCTTTATTTCTTCCTTGACCAAGGTATCATTGAGTAGAGTATTGTTCAGTTTCCATGCGTATGTGGGCTTTCTGTTGTTTTTACTGTTACTAAAGACCACTTTTACTCCATAGTGATCTGATAGGAGGCATGGGATTATTTCAATCTTCTTATATTTGTTGAGGTCTGTCTTGTGACCAACTATATGATCTATTTTGGAGAAGGTACCATGAGGTGCTGAGAAAAAGGTATATTCTTTTGCTTTGGGATAAAAAGTTCTATATATATCTGTTAACTCCAATTGGTTCAAAGCTTCAATTAGTTTCATTGTCTCCCTGTTTAGTTTCTGTTTTCCTGATCGGTCCATTGGTGAAAGTGGAGTGTTACACGAGTCACACACAATTATTGTGTTAGGTGCAATGTATACTTTGAGCTTTAGTAAAGTTTCTTTTATGAATGAGGGCGCCCTTGTATTTGGGGCATAGATGTTCAGGATTGAGAGTTCTTCTTGTTGGATTTTTCCTTTGACCAGCAAGTAGTGACCTTCCATGTCTCTTTTGATGACATTAGGTTGAAAGTCAATTTTATCTGAAATTAGAATGGCAACTCCGGCTTGTTTCCTGGGACCATTTGCTTGTAGAATTGTCTTCCAGCCTTTTACTCTAAGGTAGTTTTTGTCTTTGACATTGAGGTGTGTTTCCTGTATGCAGCAAAATGTAGGGTCCTGTTTACGTAACCAGTCTGTTAGTCTGTCTTTTTATTGGGGAATTGAGTCCATTGATGTTAAGAGATATCAAGGAATAGTGGTTATTGCTTCCTAACATTTTTGATTTTAATTTTATACGTGTGTGGTTATCTTCTTTGGGTTTGATGAAAGAAGCTTAATATCCTGCTCTTTCCAGGGTATAGTTTCCCTCTTAATGGTGCTTTCCCCCTATTATCCTTTGTAGGGCTGGGTTTGTAGAAAGATATTGTGTAAATTTGGTTTTGTCATGGAATATCTTGGTTTCTCCATCTATAGTAATTGAGGGTTTCGCTGGGTATAGTAGCCTCGGCTGGCATTTGTGTTCTCTTAGAGTCTGCATGAGCTTCGTCCAGGATCTTCTAGCTTTCATGGTCTCTGGTGAGAAATCTGGTGTAATTCTGATAGGTCTTCCTTTATATGTTACTTGCCCTTTTTCTCTTACTGCCCTAAGTATTCTTTCTTTGTTTAGTACATTTGGGGTTTTGATTATTATGTGACGGGAGGTATTTCTGTTCTGGTCCAGTCTGTTTGGAGTTCTGTAGGCTTCTTGTATATTCATGGGCATCTCTCTCTTTAGGTTAGGGAAGTTTTCTTCCATAATTTTGTTGAAGATATTTGCTGGCCCTTTAAGTTGTAAATCTTTACTCTCATCAATACCTACAATCCTTAGATTTGGCTTTCTCATTGTGTCCTGGATTTCCTGGATATTTTGGGTTACAAGCTTTTTGCATTTTGCATTTTCTTTAACTGTTGAGTCCATGGTTTCTATGGTATCTTCAATATCTGAGATTCTTTCTTCTATCTCTTGTATTCTGTTGTTGATATTTGCGTCTATGGTCCCTGATTTCTTCCCCAGGTTTTCTATCTCCAAAGTTGTCTCCCTTTGTGCTTTCTTAGTTGTTTCTACTTCTGTTTTTAGATCCTGGAAATTTTTGCTCAGTTCTGTCATTTGCTTGTTTGTGTTTTCCTCTAATTCTTTAAGCGATTTTTATGTTTCCTCTTTCATGATTTCTGCCTGTTGATCAATGTTCTCCTGTATTTCTTTAAGTGATTTTTGCGTTTCCTCCTTATTGGCTTTTGTATTCTCCTGAATTTCTTTCAATGATTTTTGTGTTTCCCTTGTAAGGGCTTCTAATTTTTGATCCATTTTCTCCTGAATTTCTTTAAGTATGTCCTTCATGTGTTCCTGTACTAGCATCATGACCAGTGATTTTAAATCCAAATCTTGTTTTTCTGGTGTGTTGGGGTATCCAGGACTTGATAATGTTGGAGAATTGGGTTCAGATGCTGCCATAATGCCTTGGTTTCTGTTAGTAACATTCCTACGTTTGCCTTTAGCCATCTGGTTCTCCCAGGAGTTAGATGGTCTTATTGTCACTGGCTGGTGCTTCAACCTACTGTGGATCTTTAAGATTATCTCTGCACCACTGGATGACTGGGTTTCTTCTGGCACAGATTACTGATATGCTGGCTTCCTCTTTTGTGCCTTTGGAGCCCTTCTCAGTCTTGCCTCAAGCAATGCTATACTGAGGTTGTCAAGGTCAACCAGGTGTTCTCTGTCTGTTCTATTATGGAGGGAAGAAGTTGTGGTGGGGGTCACTCCCTCTGTTGATTCTCACATAGGACACAGGTCCTGCGATGGACTGGCTTGCAGATGAACCACCTATGTGCTCAGTTCCTGAGTGCAGGCAGACCCCTGCCGGTTTGAACCACTAGAAATCTAAAGCTCAGGGTGATACAGTACCTAGTGATCCTTTTGTGTCCCTGCAGGCAGCGAATATGGCCGTAGGGCTTCTCTCCTTCCACAGCTCCCTCAAATCCCCACATCTTAATCAAATTTTAAAAACCATATTGCAAAGTCAGAGGAAAGCCATGATCCAATGGATGACCAAATAAACTTCTATTTTATAGATAGGAAACCAGTTTAAAATAATTTTGTCTTTCACTCATTTCTCTGCTTGTATTCCTTGGTGCTGCATATGAATTGAGATTGATTTGGCTCAGACAGAGGAGAGAACTCCTGATCAGAGATACAAGAAGCCCATTCCCCTAAATACTTACTCTATATCAACAGTATTTGGGGCGGTCAAGATTTCTCCAAGTTACATTTGCCGAATGTGATGTATTTCAGGTATGCTGCTGAACAAACATGATGTTTCTAAGTGGATATTTTCATAAATCTGGTTGTATCATAAGTACAACACACACTAAATGTGTACCTGTATCAAGTATGTATAGTTTCACTATTACAAAACTTGGCTGCTTTTGAATTTGAATTTGGCCAGAAGCTTAAGAAATCTACAGAGGACATTTGGGTGGTAGTGATTGTGCTAGATTGTGGTTTGCTTTGCTGTGACAAAACACATGAGGGGACAACCTTTAATAGCTGAGATACAGTTTATGGTTGGAGCACCTTTTTAGTATTCACAAGGTCCTGGGTTCCAGACCCGGTACACAGAAATAAATGGAAAGAAAGAATGCTTTAGCAATAAGGACTTACCTTCAACCTATGAAAGCAATGAACAGCAACAGTAATAGCCTATATTTGGGAGTCTGGTGGACCCTTTGACCAACATAGAAAAGGTTTCTCATGCCTAGAACTGTGTTTTTTTATTAGTCTGTGGCTCTTTACAGGAACATTGTCAACAAAATAAAAATAACTTCATTTAAATGACCACACACACACACACACACACACAGTGCACATCAATTTGTAATCTCACCGAGCAGATGAGGGTTCTCTCCCCACATCCTCTCTAGCATTTGTTGTCAGAGTTGACTGGGCTAAAGTGACATCTCAAAGTTGTTTTGGTTTTGCATTTGGCAATGATTTTCTTTCATTCCATGAGCTTCCTGTTCACTCAAATGTTTCTTTAGATGTGTATGAGCTTTTCGGTTTTATGGGCAAATGAAGTTGTGTTTAGAATGTCCTTTTCTTCAGCTGTATCTGTAGGGCACTGCCTGTGTTTTTTTCCAGCCATTTCCGTGTTTCAGATTTCACATTGAGGTCTTTGAAACATTCAGAGTTAGTTTTTGTGTTGAGAGATGAAAATCTATTTTTCTACAGATGGACACTTATATTTCCAATTTTTTCTAGCACTATTTTTTAAAATATGCCTTTTCTCCATTATATGTTTTAGTTATCTCTGTTAAATATCAAATGACAACAGTGATATGTACTCACATTTGGGTGTTCACTTTTGTTACTTTGGTCTATGCATCTACTTTTTTGTGCCAATATCATGTTCTTTTTATTATTATAGTTCTGCAATATATCTTGATATCTGTTATGATATTCTATCTAGTATTTCTTTTCTTATTCAGGCTTGATTCGACTATCTTTAGACTTTTGTAGCTTCATATACAATTTTGGGGTTTCCCCCCCCCCATTTCTGTGAAGAATGTTATGAGAATTTGCCTGGGATTGCACCGAGTCCATAGTTTGCTTCTGATAGAATGGTTATTTTCATAATATGAGTTCTACAATCCATGAGAGATTTCCCCCATTCTCTAGTATCTCTCTCATTTTTTTCCTTCAGAGATTTAAACCTCCTTGGTTGGGTTTCTTAAGGTTATTGTGAATGGGAATATATCTTAGGGTTTTATTGCTGTGAAGAGACACTGAAAACAAAGAAACTCTTATGAAGAAAAACATTCAATTGGGGCTTGCTTATAGTTTCAGAGGTTTAGTTCATTATCATCATGGCGGGAAGCATGGCAGCCTACAGGCAGACATGGAGCTTGATGAGCCAAGAGTTCTTTTTTTCTTGATCCAAAGGCAGCTAGGAGGAGACTATCATTCCATACTTGGCAGAGCTTGAGACCTCAAAGCCTACCTACACAGTGATGCATTTCCTCCATCAAGGCCACACCTACTCCAATAAGGCCACTCCCTATGGCCAAGCATTGAAACACATGAGTTGATGGGGGCGAAACCTATTCCACCCACCACAGAATGTGTACATGATCTCTCTTTCTTCATGCTTGTTGTGGGTATACAAAAAAAAAATGTTAAGCACTTCAGACACAGCACTCACGATTCACGTTGGCTCTAACTTGAACATTGCCTCACTGAGGACTATCTTAAATAGTCCTGGACATGTCCATAAGCTTCCAAGGGAGAGAAGCAACCAATAGTCCTACACATTTGTGATGTCTATGAATAGCAACAAAGGAAAGCATCCCTAAAGATACACTCATATCTTGGCAGTAACCAGCAGTTGTCTAATTGAACCTAACACCACGTTAACATGAGGGAAGTCATGCCTGGCACTGAAAATCTATAGAACTTCCCAAGGCTAGTAATGCCATAGATCATAAAGGAGAATCTTCTACTAGTAACTTTATTAAACCAGTGTAATTCCTAACTGCATGCTAAATCCTTATTCATATAGCCACACATAGATATATCTTACTCCTCATCAAATTTTTTTCTCTTTGCAGCAGCTGGAAACCATCATTGATAGCCACAGTCAGTCATAATGTATCATGGGTGCCAAGCCCTAATGGATACACATACAATAAACTCCTACATCTAAGGTTCATGGAACATCATGAACGAGGGTATGGAAATATTTCAAGAGCCTGAGGACTAGAGAGTTTGCTATGAGATTATATGTCCTAGGAATGACGCTGAAGCTACACCCATGATTCTTCAACTGTATACTCCTCTAAACAAAACCTGAACAATGACAACAATAGGTATGTTATCATAGAACAGGAAATCTTACATGGTCCCACCCTTAGACAAAGAACTACAAGTGGGGCTGGAGAGATGGCTCTGTGTTCAAGAGAACCAGCTGCTCTTTCAGAGGTCCTGAGTTCAATTCCCAGCAACCACATGGTAGCTTACAATCATCTATAATGAGTTCTGATGCCCTCTTCTGGCATGCACATGTACACGCAGATAGAGCACTCATACAGAAAATAAATAAATCTTGAAGAAAAACAAAAACTACAGGCAACTAAAAGCTTCTGAGAGAGTGAGAATTAATTGTCCAAGGGATGAGCCTCTAATTGGTTATTCAATTCCAAGTGGTCAGCCCTGAAATCATACACATACAAGCAACATTAAAAGACTCAACATGTTGCATTTATATATTTAATCTGTATATGTAATATATACATACATGTTATAGTAAGTTATAGATATGTTATATCTGTATATAGCACTTATAGGAAAAGATGCCATCAATTTGAGATGGAGTAAAGTAGGACATGAGAGGGGTGTAAGGAGGAAAAGGGAGAGGGAAATTGTACAATTATATATTAATTTAAAAAAAGGATATATAATTGTTTTGTTCTCTCATATCCCCACCACAGTTTCTCCTTCTTTCTTTCCTCCCCATCTTTCCATCCCCTCTCCTCTGTTTTAGATCCACTCCTCTTCCATTTCCCTTCACAAAAGAGCAAGCCTTGAGGACTTTCAACCAAACATGGCATAACAAAGTAAGACTAGGCACATACCCTCATATCAAATCTGAACTAGGCAACTCAGTAAGAGGAAAGGGGCCCCAAAAGCAGGCAACGGGGTCAGAGCAGCCATTTCTCCCACCATTCGGAGTCCTACAAGAACACCAAGATACACAGCCATAACATATTCAGAGAACCTAGGTCAGACCTATACAGGTTCCCTGATTATCACTTCAGTCTGTGTGAGCTCCCATGAGACCTGGTTAATCGATTCTGCGGTCATTGTTCATGTGATGTTCTTTACTCCTCTGACTCCTACAGTCCTTCCTCTTCCTTTTCTGTGGGGTTCCCTGAGCTCTGCCTAATGCTGGACTGTGGATCTCTGCACTTGCTCCCATCAGTTGCTGGATGAAGCATCCCTGATGCTGATTATGCTAGGCTCCTGTCTACAGTATTAGCAGAAGATCATTAGCAATCATTTCATTGACATTTTTGTCATGTGATGTCAGTCACATCTAGTTCTAGCCTAGGTCTCTGGGCTATCCAGCCTCTGCTTCTTGGCTCTCCAGGCAGCATCAGGTGTGTTCCCACTCATGGGGTCTCATGGGTTTCAGGTTGGACCAGTGGGCCACCTTTTCTCCAGCACATCTTTCAGACAGGTCAAATTGTAAGCCAAATCTTTGTGGCCAAGTTGGTGTCCTATCTCCTCCATGGGAAGCCTTGTCTTGTGACAACTAGTGTTCATAAATGGGTATGTGGTTATGTTGGATGTTTATTTTTCCACTGATTTCAATGGTAATTTTGATGAATTTACAATAGTTTTGTTTGAAATTTTTTATTACCTCTGAGCCTGAAATTTATTATGTCCTAATTTCATGACTTTTAAAGTTTCTGGTCAGATACTACTTCAATGAGTTTGTCTTCATAAGTTGGTATTTATCTATTGAAGCTTTTAGTTTTGTTTCTTTGTCTGTAGTCCACACATTTTAACAGCAATGTGATATGAAGAGATTCTTTTACATCTTTTTGAGGTTCTAAGTGCCTACTACAGTTGGATATGAATATTTAGATTTAGGAAACTGTGTGAAATAATTTTATTGAAGAGGTTTACTATGCATTTATTTTGTATCTCAGCATCTTCTTTTACCGCATGGATTCTTAGGCTTGGTCTCTTGATAATGGCTCAAGGTTCTTCTTTTTGTCTTCATGATTAATTTGTTTTACAAAATCTCATATATCTCAGGCTGCTCTCAAACTTTCTATGTAGCTAAGGATGACATAGAATTTCTGCATCAACTATTAAATAATGGAATTATAGTCATCCAGTTGATATGGTATGAATGATCATACCCAAAACTTCATGTATGCTAAGAGAATACTCTGACAACTAAGCTGCATCCCCAGCCCTACGTTTTAATTACTGCTTGAATATACTATTCCCTCTACCTTGTCTTCAACCCATAATATTCTTCCTTGTCCTTGATCTAGACTATTCTTGATGTCTTCCATGGTATTATTTAGTTAGTTAGCTCTTCGAGACAGAGTATCACTCTATTGCGTTGGCTGTCCTAGAACTCTATGAAGATCAGGCTGGCCTCAAATTCAGAGAAATCTGACTGGAGTTTAGAAACATAAAAAGGTAGGGTCCTCTACTTTCTCTGGGTGAGATGTATGATGAGACAGCCTCTCCTAGGGATAGCCTTTTTCTTTTTTTCTTTTTTTTTTTTTTTCATTTTTTTTCAATTTTTTTTTCATTATTCGATATAATTTATTTACATTTCAAATGATTTCCCCTTTTCTAGCCCCCCCACTCCCCGAAAGTCCCGCAAGCCCCCTTCTCTTCCCCTGTCCTCCCACCCACCCCTTCCCACTTCCCCGTTCTGGTTTTGCTGAATACTGTTTCACTGAGTCTTTCCAGAACCAGGGGCCACTCCTCCTTTCTTCTTGTACCTCATTTGATGTGTGGATTATGTTTTGGGTATTCCAGTTTTCTAGATTAATATCCACTTATTAGTGAGTGGGGATAGCCTTTTTCTACTGAGCTAGTTTTCAAGGTCAGGAGGCTCAGTTGGTGCCACACCACACATTTGATGACCGTGTACTATGTAGATAGAAAAGAAAAAGAAAAAGAGAAAAGAGAAAGGAAAAAGAAAAGAGTCGGGCACACAGAAAAAAAAAACATTCATTCTGGATAAAACAGAGAAAGGAAGCTCCAACAAACCTTTATTTATATGTTCTCAGTATTTACACTTCCTCTATAAATTACCTCATTCAACTATAGGGTAGAACCATTACTATAGCATAATTGATCACCTGATTTTCTAAGTCCTTTTACACTTAATAAGTTCATAGTAAGTTTAAGGCAAATAGTTTATGATATAAGGTTTAAGGAGTTACAACAGAAATGTTTACATGCCTTTCCATTAAGACTAAGCATTCATTATCTATCTTCTAGATCCATAAGTATATTATAAGTTTAAAGCAATAATTTTTATATCATAAGTTAGCACAGTTTTGTCAAGAAACAAATCATGTGTTTGTGTCTCATTAGCTTTGACATTTTGTATAAACTAGTCAATATTTTATTCTCTGTCCTTGTATCTACAGTAAATTGTCCATTCTCAGTTTATAACCTTCAGTTACCAGATAATGGCCTCATACCTAACCTAGAAGGAATGTTTTCCTTGATTGTAAATTTGTCTCAAGTATGGGGAGGGGGTGGCTAGAGAGATGGCTCATTGGTTAAAAGTACTAGCTGCTCTTCCAGAGGACCCAGGTTTAATATATGGAAGCTCATAACTGTCTGTAACTCCAGTTCCAGAAGCTCTGACACCCTCACACAGTCATGCATGCAGACAAATTATGAATGTGTATAAAATAAAGTAAATTACTTAAAAAGAAAGTTTCAGGGCTTCTTTCTTTTCCTAGTGCAATTAGCCTATGACACATGAAGGTTTACAGAGCTGTATTCGCAACTTTTACTCTATAAAGACCTAGAAATCACTTGTATCAATTTAGGAATTCTATAAAAATCATTACCAGATATAGTAAAATCATCAATTTGTCTACACAGCACTGCTACATGAGAGTACATCATCATATTGATTCTGGAGGAAATCCTCCTAATAGGGTGGGGTGATGCCCAGAAATCATTAGGTTATGCGATAGTGGCAGGAACAGCATAACAGCAGCAAGAAGCACTCCTGGGATGAAGTCTCTAAGGACCCTGTCTTCTTAGAGCTCACCCATTGCAGCCATGCAACGCAGTGGACCATCTCCAGAAAACTCACTTGCATGCCTAAGCTTTCCCTCATGGCTTCCAACAGATGAGGAAGAAAGATAACCAGGGTCTTCAGACAGACATTGCTTTAGGTTTTCAGAGGGGACTTTGTCAATGGAAGTAAATATAATTGAACAGCTGGTGTGGACAGCTCTAGTGATTCTGAGGGCACGATGTGTCTTCTCTGCTGAGTTTCATGTTCGTCCTCGTAGGACGAGGCTTTGATAAGCATTGCTTTGATAAAACACCATGACTAAAAGCAAGTTGGGGAAGTATAATTATTATATTCCATATGAAAAACATACAGAATGAAAGTAACAAAACAAAACTAATTTTGATTTGGTATGGAAGGATAGCAAAACAGAACAGAAACTTAAGAACCACACTGATGAATAAATACAAAGCAGACAATTCGAGACAGCAGAGTGTTCAAACCTTGCCCAGATAAACTATATCTGTGTTCTTTCATATTCTGCCCTATTTATTTAGTTGGGAAATATAAAGCATTTGTAGCGTGTGGTGGTCATAGTTTGAATAATACTGAATGAGATACTCAATCAGAATAAATGTTAGGTGGAACTTTGGATACAGAGATAGATGAATTTTATGAAGCTATGCAGAGAAGAAAAAAAGATCCACAAGAACTGCTGCTTGAAAGTGAGATTTGAGGTTGTTGTACTATCTAGCATGACACCCTTTTGTGAGCAATATCATGACCTCTCAGGCACTATGGCACATGGAATCACTGGATAAAATAATGCAGGCAGTTGCAAAGAACCAGGCTCAGATGTTCCTTTGACTTTGTCATCCTTCGATTATTTTACAAGACAATATGTTAGGAATAAATACTGATGATCTACACCAGGTAGCTGGAGCTATTCCACAAGCCTCTGTGTGTGGTCCTGCCAGGAGAGAGCTTGTCTCCCATGAGTGCTCTCACTCCCGGACTCGGGGTGAGCTTTCCACTTTCTCACCAATAACTGTTCAGAGCTAGGCCAGCTAGGAAAGCACAGGGTGCCAGAACAGTGGAGCAGCTAGGACAGGATTCTTTTAGTATCCATCTACACCTAGGAGCTTGGGGCTGTTCTACAGCCCTCTCTGTACAAGGGTCTTGCCAGAAGAGAGCTGGTCTCCCAGGTGTGCTGACATAGGCTTACAGACCCAAGGAAAGGATAAGCTCCAGACAGAGACAGCAAGACCAACTAACACCAGAGATAACCAGATAGCAAAAGGCAAGCACAAGAACCTTACCAACAGAAACTAAGCTTTGCATTATCAGAACCCAGTTCTCCTGCCACAACAAGTCCTGAATACCCGACACACTGGAAAAGCAAGATTTGGATTTAAAATCGCATCTCATGATGCTGATAGAGGACTTTAAGAAGGACATATATATTTCCCTTAAAGAAATACAGGAGAACACAGGTAAATAGGTAGAAGACCTTAAAAAGGGAAAGACAAAAATCCCTTAAAGAATTACAGGAAAACACAACAAAACAGATGAAGGAATTGAACAAACCATTTAGGATCTAAAAATGAAATTAGAAACAATAAAGAAATCACAAAGGGAGACAACATTGGAGATAGAAAACCTAGGAAAGAGATTAGGAGTCATAGATGCAAACATCACCAACAGAATACAAGAGGTAGAAGAGAGACTCTCAGGTGCAGAAGATACCATAGAAAACATTGACACAACAGTCAAAGAAAATGCAAAATGCAAAAAAGCTCCAAAACATCCAGGAAATCCTCTATCATCATCATCATGAAATGTAATTTTAAATCAGAGTCTTGCTTTTCTGGTGTGTTGGAGTATCCAGGGCTTGCTGTGGTGGGAGAACTGGGTTTTGATGATACCAGGTAGCCTTGATTCTGTTGTTTATGTTCTTGCACTTGCCTCTCACCATCTGGTTATCTGTGGTGTTAACTGGTCTTGCTGTCTCTAACCATGGATTGTCCCTCCTGTAAGCCTGTGTGTCAGAACTCTTGGGAGACTATGAGCAAATTCATTATCTGAATGGTAACTTGTCACATATGTTACTGGAAGCTTTCATCATTGTCAATATAATAAAAATGAGATTTTTCTTACACTGGATGTTGAAGTACACTTGGAGTTGGGATGTGGAACATAGGGAACCCAATCAAAATGAATACCATAAATAATGTCTTAAGAGGTATTTGCTACTGGAAGTTGACCAATCTTAATTATCATATTCAAAATGATATTGCACATATGTTTGGGAAACCTGATTTTGGTGTAAAAAAATGGCTTAGCCTATGTTGGATCTGTTTGTGTACCATCTTAAAATGGTGGAGTTAATCATCTTGAAGGATCTGATCTTCATTGATTTAGATGACTTACATGACTTAGATTTAGATGACATTGATTTAGATGACTTACATTTAATACATGAATTGGTCATAATTTGGGTATGCAGTATGTTGCAAGATCATGTATATGTGGACATTATACATGCATAATAGCTGTAGGAGCCATTGCCACCAACGAATTCAGTGCTAGCAGGCACAGTGTGTAGAGAAAAGGACAATGAATGTGACATTCCAGAATGGTGCAATGGACATGCATATGAGTGTTCTAATGATTAATTGGCTTAACGGGAGCCTCTGTAAAGACGAAAAGAGATGTAATAACCAGGATGAACAGTGTAAGCAAATCTTTGGCAAAGAAGCCAGGAGTGCAGCTCACAGTTGCTACAGAGAACTCAACACCCAAGGTGACTGTTTTGGCAAGTGTGGTATGATCAGAGATGCATACTTAAGATGTCGTAACTCAGACAGTCTCTGTGGCAGAGTTCATGTATGAACGTAGCAGGCATTCCACGTTTGCAAGAGCATTCCACTGTACTTACACTGGACTCACCTCAATGGTGTCACCTGTTGGGGACTGACTACCATTTTGGGATGACAATCCCTGACATTGGTTTTGTGAAAGATGGCACAGACATGGTCTGGACCATGTGTGTATTAATAGGAAGTGTGTCCATCAATCAATTTGGGCAAATCCGTCTTACCCAAGACACGCAACATAAAAGGTGTATGCAACAACTTACACCACTGCCACTGCAACTGTGGGTGGGCCCCACCACATTGCCTGGAAAGTGGCTTTGGAGGGAGTGTTGACAGTGGCTCTCCACCTGAGGAAGAAGAGGAACCCCAGGAAAATAACATGAACTGATTATTCTGATTCTCTTTGTTATCTTTTTTTATTCTTCTTATTACCTTGGCTTTTGACTAGGTGTGTAACAGCACCTATGAGGGAGTAACCCTCTGTTTCTACTTCAGAGGAGGAAGAAGATTATAATTTCTCACAACTAGCAACAGCTCCTAATTTCCAAATTATAGTCTTCATAAATTTCCCATGTCTAACCATGTATCATCTTAGCTTGTGAAGTACTGCACTTTTAAGGATTCACTAGAACAAAGTAGTAGAGATATTTAATGTTTCAGGGTCAAAATTTCAGAATTCAAGAAAGCTGTGGTCCTAGTACATAACTCAAAGTCTTTACTCTTAGCAACTTTAGTGCTTCATGATCTCTTACCATGTTCTCAGTAAAGGTCTGCCTGAGGGTTCCTCTGTGCCTGTGGTTTGGCTTTGCCTATCTCAATTCCAAACTACCTCCTTCTTTTTATTCTGCTCATCACATGGAGAACAGGGTTCTTTGTATCCTGTTTGCTCTCTAGTGGCCTGTCCTAGTAGATGCCTTCTACAGATGAGCCACTGGGGGATTAGAAATCGGGGTTAGGGAGAGCTGTTTAATTGAAGCTCCTATCAGTATTGCCTCAGTGGCCTTTTTCACCTGGGTGGCATCAGAAGCTTTATTTGGCTGGTGAATACAGGATGTGACCTATATCATGTGTATCCATGGAAAGTATTGTCTTTAGTCATATTGTAAAATCAATAATTCATTAAAACCTGCACCATATAGGGTCTCCACCAGAAAATATCAGTGCCTTTGCAAGTTCTGGCTGACCCCACCTCATTGTCTAATCAGTGGCTGAAAGGTGTTGATAGGGACCCATAGAATAGACAGTACTTCTACTAGCTTCCCAAATCATAGTATTGTCAACCCCAGAGATACAAAACAACTGTCAAAAAAGTATCTCCAAAGTGCTGAGTTCTGGGTCTATCTGTGATCCTTTCTCAAATCACCAAGGTTCCAGCAAAAGTTGCCAAAGTCCTCTTAAGACACTAGGATCTCACACTTAGGGCTCAATATCCCCAAGCTCTTCACAGTGACCTTCTGTCCAGAGGTGATAGAGACACCATGTAGTTGGCAGTGTGGGGGTCTCTCAGGAGTGTATTTTGTCATGTCTGGATGCTGAGTGACATGTCACATCCCTTAGTACACCAGAGAACACAGGAGAGAGTCACATGCAGGAGAATTCTTTTAAAATCTCCATTTTTGCTCCATTGGGAGTTTTTCCTTGTACTTAAGTAGAATGTCTGAAGGCCTCTAAACAGGAGCTCCTATTGCTAGCAATTCAACATCTTTACACCTTTGTTTGAAGTATTGGATGCAGGGCTATGGCACTTGCTCCATCACTAAAATGGCAGCCTCACAATTGTGAGAAACTGAGACTCAGGAATCCATGCTAAAAGGCCAGGCGTGGTGTTTCAAGGATGCTCATCAGCATCCTAGTTCTAGTCGGGTAAAGTTAGGCTGACTCCTGGATTCATTCCTTAGCCAGTCTATCCTATCTTGTGAACTCCAGGTCAGCAAGAGTCCTTGTCTTGAAGGAGGTGGATAGAGTTTTTGAGGGTTCTACTTAAGGTTGTGTCCTCATAAACATGCTCTTACATGCTTATGCACTTCTGCTCAATTGCATATGTTCACACACAATGATGCATATGGCCACATCACATACATACACATATGTGCATATAAAAATAGGATCCAGAAGATTGCAATACTTACAGCGCTGTGTAGAATATAGTAAGGATTCACTGTAGTGTTTCCTATGGAAATAATACCAATAACCTTCAACTTTGAAAAATCATATCACAAAGTAGATCACTCTGCTGGTGAGAAGAACTAGATCAATAGAAATGCAAAGCATTGAGACCAATCTGAAATGGATAGAGAAAGCTCAGCCTGCCTTTGCTCAGCAGTGCCTCCTTGGTGCTCCATGGGGTTTAAGGATGGGTGTTAGGTACAGTCAGGCTGAGGATCTTTGCTGAGTGGGAAAACCCAGATCTCTTGCTATATATGATACAACAGCAAACTCAAGATCAAGGAATTATTATTGACATGGTGATTGATAACGATCCTGTATCATCATTTCCAAGTAATTTGGTGAATCTGAGGGCTTTATGGGGCATTCTACATGAACAACTGAAATTTCTGAATTCCATGGCTTCATGAGCCAAATTTCATATCAACGTGAAGGAGGCTTGTCTTAAGTAAGCACTGCATCTGTGTTGGGATTCTTCAGTGATTTTGAACTTGAATCTGGAAGAAGGTAGAGAGTAGACTGAGCCCCTCTAGATTATAGAGATTACTTTTTACAGACCTCCTGTAAGGACTGTAAGTCTGGCATATAGTCTTCTAGTCTCTGAATGAAAGTCTGGAAGACCACATGTGAATAGAGCAACAGAAAAGTGAAGGATGACTGGTCCAAGATGGACTAAAACTCAATTCTGTCCTGGTAATCCCTACATTGCTGCATCAAGCCTTTCAGGACCAGGGTCCTCTCCTTCCTTCCTTCTTGGGAATCATTTGATATGCTAATTGTGTCTTGGGTATTTAGAGCTTCTGGGCTAATATCCACTTATCGGTGATTGCATTCCATATGTGTTCTTTTGTGATTGGGTTACTTCACTCAGGATGATATTTTCCAGTTCCAACCATTTGCCTAAGAATTTCATGAATTCATTGTTTTTAATTGCTGAGTGGTATTCCATTGTGTAAGCATACTACATTTTCTGTATCCATTCCTCCATTGAGGGACATCTGGGTTCTTTCCAGCTACTGGCTATTATAAATAAGGCTGCTATGAACATAGTGGAGCAAATGTTAATGTCATGATTTGAGAAAAGAGAAGGAAGTGCAATAAAAAACAAGGAACTTCAAAAAAAACCCTCAATTCTGACCTTGATCATCCATGACCGTATTGGTTGAGCATCTATTTCCTATGTTTTTTTAATACAGGAAACAGAGTAACATTCTGGTATATCTACCTGTAGAGCATTTGGCTGTATTTACACATCTACCTGAATACAGGTTAGCATTTATATCCTTATTATGGCTTGAATATCCCTTCCAAATTCATTTCATTTTCTTTGACAGTGTAATAATAATTAATGAGAACTAGAAAAGAATTTTGAAACACAGTTCTCTTATGGGTTATATCTCTGACCCAAGTAGTAACCAAACCCAACCCTGCTTAGCTTCAACAACACAAAACATCTATTCTATTCACAATTCTAATGAAGTGAATTGAGTTGATTATCACATGGTTTCACATACTATTACTGGGTAGAAATGAGCACTGTCCCCACAACTGGTTTTTTTATAAATGTCTAATAAAAATAATACTCAGACACACATATTTTTATGGAAAACACTTCAATGATTCACCTTCCTAGCTTCAAATGATAAAAATTTTTATGATGTCATATGCATGTGTATTAATTGTACTTTGTTTATAATTACTAACCTATTACTCTCCCTTGTCCTCATTTTTAAGTTTGGACAGTCCCCATATCACCCAATAGTGTCATCTCCATTGCAGTTTTCATATCATCTATTATGCATTTAATTATATATTTAAATATTAACATAAACTCTATTCCTGTAAAGAATTTTATCAGCATATTGACTTAACTTGGTTTAATATATATCACTTCCAGTAACAACCATTTGACAATTATTTGTTCATCAATTTGTAAGAATACCTTTGTTGAAGAGTTAGTTGTCAACTTCCAAGCTCTGAAATGTATTATCCCCTGAATGCTTGCCTGAAAGGATTTCTGATAAAAAAGATAAAGCTATTCTGATATGTTCCTCTTACAATTTTTAATACTGTTTCTTCGATTTTTGTCCTTGGATTCTTGACTATGTTGTGGAGGTTCTTTGCTGAAATGTCTGTTTAGGCTGTGAGCGCTGGTTAGGCTTGGGTGTCCATTCCTCCCTACGATATTAGCAAAATTATCTGTTCTAGTTTCACTGAATACATTTCCTTTGCCTTCAGATTTATCCCTACGCCTTCTCCCCCACAGATTTTCCGATTGGGTATAATGATCTTGCTCCAAGGTTCTTTGTCGCGCCTATCTAGATCAGCAAGGAAAGACGCAACACACAACTCTTCTTTAAGCGGTTTATTCAGGAGGAACCTTGAACAATCTTCTGACTTCCGAGGCACTTCCCTAACCCCCTTAAATATATTATAGTGAGCCAATCCCCATGAGCTACGTGGCAGATGCTCATAGGCTGCAACATGGCGGAAGCAGGCTAGGCGCTCAAGCTCTTCCAAACAAGGATCTGCCCATTTGTTGAGAGCAGCAAGCCAGGCACCATCTTTAGGGCCCTTCAAAACAGCTCCCCACAGTTCTTATAATTGTAGTCATACGAATTGAATTCTCCGTGGGAGTCTGAGTATTATTAGTCAGTCAACAGTCAGTCGCTTGTCTTTCAGACTCGATTCTTTCCTTGCCTTGCTTTCATCTATTGTCGATGTTTGTGTGCTGTCTATCAGGTCTATGTGTTCTCACTTGGTTTGCTGTATTTTTACTTTCCACATTTAAATATAATTTTTTCAAAATGATGACTTATGGGAGGGTTTCTCACCCATGCTGCTGACTTTGTCACGTACGTTTCTTCCTCATTCATGTTGCTGAGTTTCTTCTCCAGGACTTGAATTGATATCATTACTTTATTCTGTGATAACAAGTACAATATGTTCTTTGAAATCATTGATCAGTTTTACAAGCGAATTATGGAAATCTTCACCTGCCATTTTACTAATTTTATCATCTGAACTCACTTGTTAAGACATTGTGATGTTTTGGGGAACCACATTTTCAAGGCTAAGGGAAAGTCCCTTTCCCCAAATTCTGGTCCTTGGACAAAACCCCCACATTCTTCAAAACCTTGAGAAGCTGAATCCTTCTATCAAAAGGAGATTTTTCCCCCTTTGCACTGACAGAAGGGACAAAAGCCCATCTGTGGTGCCTAGGAGCATACAAAGCACATATGAGCCTCCTGGCTCCATCAGTATCACAAGCATCGATTTGACATCTCAAAGTTCATGCTAGCATCCTAGCTTTTCTCGCCCCTCCCCCATACTACACTCCTCTCAGCTCGAAGGCTTCCCTCTCCAGTCCCTCATACTTCTTATAACCTGTTATGTTGGCTTTGCTCACTCTCTTGTCTTCCTTGTCCAGATGCCCTTCCTGCCTCTGCCCTCCCCACCCTCTACCCCCTGCAACTAACTCTCTGCTCTCAGCACTTTCCCTCTCTTTATTTCTCTGCTCTGCTCCTGTTTTTCTCAAAGCCAGGTCCAGCCTGCTGGCCATGTTCAGCCTACTACTTTCTCTCTACCTTCTGGACACTTCTTTATGTTTCTGTCTTTATTCTCATATCCACAATGAAAAGTTTTCCTTTAAATATTATAGAATGGTCATGACAGTTTAGCCAATGTTTTTTTTCATGTCTTCTATTTATTTAGAAATCTTATTGAGCATTACATTCTAGAAAACAGAGTTTCCTTAACTCTCAGTTGGAAGAAAACAAAATTACTGTAACAACAGCAGCACCAAACCAGACAAAATATAGAACTACTGTTAATATGCTACAAAGAGAATGGAACAGATTATGCAAATATAATGTAGACTGTGTTGTAAACATAAAAGGTATTTAGGGCAAATGTATAAATATGAAAAGACTAAAATACAGAGATGAGGAGAAAAAGTGAGGAAAAGGAAATACTGAAGCTTTAATAAGGGAAGCAAAACAAAATCAAGGAATTGTTAAAAGGAATAAGAAAGAGAAAGAGATTAATAAGACTAAAAGGGAAGAATAAAAAGTAAAAACTTGGGGGCTGGAGCGATGGCTCAGTGGTCAAGAGCACTGACTGCTCTTCCAGAGGTCCTGAGTTCAATTCCCAGCAACCACATGGTGGCTCACAACCATTTGTAATGGGATCAGATGCAGACAGTAACAGTGTACTCACATAAAATAAATATTTTTTTAAAAAAGTAAAAACTTAAGGGCTTGTCTTTTTTTATGAAGTCCCCATAGTACAAAAAGTATAATCCAGAGAGAGATGGAGGAACACAAGAGAAAGACAACAGAGTTAGAACAGCTTCTTTCTGGACCTCTAAGACTAGAATATGCCTGGTGGGTGTGGTGCAGTTAAGCTTGGTGACCCTTGTCTTCCCTTTGATTTACATTGGTGTTGAGTCTGTGTTGAACAATCTTAAGCTCTTTGACAGGGCTATCTTCCTGTAGTGACTTCCCTTCTGTATATACTAGGAGACTCTTCTGATCATGCATAACTCTAGCATCTATGGACTTCCCATATTTTCCAATGTTAGTATCCCGGTTCATATGTCCTGAAGTGACTGTGTTCTAGACAGGGCGTATCTCTCAAGTATGTTGGAAAGGGAATGAGATGAGGAATACATCACTGAGGGAGGCAGACTAATCTGTATCCACTTAGGATCAGGTCAGCATTAAACACTCTGCTGGATGGAACAGGTTGAGAGTTTCAAGTAGGTTTTGTAACCTTAGGAATCTCAGTGCATATGGTACTGAAAATCATAGCAGACAGGCTTAGAGACTGATCCACCTATCCACTGAGCCTCACAGTCTCACAGCTAGCAGATTCTAGTCATCCTTAGTAGATGGGCTTACTCCTAAAGACTGAGGGTTGGCTACCTCCCACAGTATACCAACTGCACTGTACAGAGCAAGGTTTCTTTCTCTTATCTTTGCTGCAGGCCACCCTCAGGCACCCCAATTCCTATCACCCCATCACTAACATCTCAGATGCCTTTGCTTCTCCAACTTTGTCAAGGTAACTCCAGATGAGAAACTAGCCCAACTTTGTTTTGTAATCAGAGTCATTTTGATGTACTATCTCCGTTACGCCTTCCTTTTATTATAAATTTGTAAGCTCTTCTAGTATCAAAATAATACTTTTAACCACACAGTCCATAGAGAGACTGGCAAGTTTACTGATCCTTTTACAGTGTACCATTATAGAATATTGGAGTTCTTTGTATGTCTTAGCTTAATTCAAATAGTTAAAGCTTAAAGACAAAGAAGCTAAACAAATAGTATTGTGAACCTGAGTAGAACGTTGATTATCAAATATACTTTATTCATTAAGTTCATGTTTTTACTTATCTAAACTTTCTAGCAGCTTGGTGTTGAATACTTAGCAAAGTCCTAAGTAGTTAGATATACATCTTAAATGAGCTTTTGTTAATCTGAGTAGACCTTTTGCCTTAGTTGGGCTTTAATTGCTGTAAACGGACACCATTACCATGGGAACTCTTACAAAGGGAAACATTTCATTGGGACTGGCTCACAGTTTTAGAGGTTTAGACCGTTGGTGTCATTGCAGGAAACATGTCAGCACACAAGCAGACATGGTGTTGGAGCTGGAGCTGAGAATTCTACATCTTGATTTGCAGGCAACAAGAAAAGACTGCACACCACACCGAGCATATCCTGAGCATATATGACCTCAAAGCCCACCTCCACATTGATATACTTCCTCCAACAATGCCTCTCCTCTTATAGTCTCACTCTTTTTAACCAAGCAATCAAACACATGTGTGTATGGCATCATACCTATTAAAACTACTATACCTTTATAACCTCACATTTTCATTAGTTAATTTACTTTATATGCCAGTCGCAGTTATTCCTCACTACTCTTCTCCAAGTCCTACCCCTCAAACCTCCATTCTCCTGTCCCCAACTCCCTTCCACATTGGAAGAGGGTATGACTTCTGTAGTTGTCAACCTGACTCTTCTGGCTCCTTCAATTCTTCTTCCCCTTTTCCACAGATTCCACCAGCTTTGCCAACTGTTTGACTGTGAGTATCTGCATCTCCTTCCATCACCTCCTGTGGGTGAGGCCTCTCAGATGACAGTTATGCTAGGCTCTTATGTCTGCAAGCATAATAAAATATCATTAATAGGGTCAGGGATTAGCTCTTGGCCATGGGATAGGTCTCAAGTTGGATCAGTCATTGGTTGACCATTCCTTAAATCTCTGGACCATCTTTATTGTCATCTCCCACTATTAGTGTGTAGAGTTCAATGTGTGTTTTGAGGGCTTTCTGTTGTTTTTGCTGTTAATGAAGACCAGTCTTAGGTCATGATAATCTCATAGGATGCATGGGATTATTTCCTTCTTCTTGTATCAGTGGAGGGTTGTTTTGTGATCAATTATATGGATCACCTTTGGAAAAGGTACCATGAGGTGCTGAAAAGAAGGTGTATTCTTTTGTTTTAGAGTAAAATGTTCTGTACATATCTGTTAAATCCATTTGGTTCATGACCTCTATTAGTTTCACTGTGTCTCTGTTTAGTTTCTGTTTCATTGGTGAGATTCGGGTATTCAGTCAGGGACACAAGAAAATCTACAGAACCATCTAACGTGGGCACATAGCAGCTCACAGAAACTGAACTACCAACAAGAATGCATGCATGGGACAGACCTAGGCTCCCTCCCTACATATATGCAACAGATGTGTAACGTGGGACCCCTACCAGCAGGAGCAGGAACTGCCTCTGACTCTGTTGCCTGCCTTTGGATCCCTTTCCCCTAACTGGGCTGCCTTGTGTATCATTAATAGGAAAAGATGCACCTAAGTCTTACTGCAGCTTGGTATGACAGGTTTGATGAATATGAAGTGTCCTGATGCTTTAGTAAAGTTTCTTTTATGAATATGGATCCCCTTGTATTTGGGACAGATGTTCAGAATTGAGCCTTTCTTTATTCTTTATTCCTGCACTTCTTGTAGGCAGGACAAATTTGAGTCAAAGGATTTGTTTGTGAGTTGTTGTCCCCCTCCCTCTACTGGCAGTCCTGCCTGGCTACAGGAGGTGGCTATATCAGGCTCCCTAGCCTCTTCTGCTAGGAGTCTTAACTAGGGTCATGCTCATATCCTATTATGAGCCTCCCCTGTCCCAGGTCTCTTGACTGTCCCAGAGATGTCTCCCACTGATTTCTTTTCTGTCTCCCAGCCCTCTCACTCCCATACCCTGTTCCCCTCCCCATCTCTTCTCCCACACAGTTCTCCCTCTCTCTACCCACTTCCAATATCTATTTTATTCCCTCTTCTGAGTAAGATTCGAGCATTCTCTCTTGGCCCATCCTTTTTACTTAGCTTCTTTGGGTCTGTGGATTGCACTGTGGTTATCCTGTACTTCATGGCTAATATCCACTTATAAATGAGTACTAACCATCTATGTTGTTCTGGGTCTGACTTACCTCCCTCAGAATAATTTTTTCCAGTTTCATCCATTTGCCTGAACATTTTATGATGTCATTGTTTTTATTAATCATTCCATTTGTTTACATCTCAAATGATATCCCACTTCCTAGTTACCCCTCCACCAACTCACCATCCCACATCCATCCCCACCCACCTCTCCTGTCCCATCAATCCAGCATTCCCCTAAGCTAGGCCATCAAACTTCCCTGGGAACAAGGGCCTCCTCTTCCATTGCTGTCAGGGAAGGCCATTCTCTGCTACATATATATCTGTGAGAGAGGTCTTCTTCTTCTTCTTCTTCTTCTTCTTCTTCTTCTTCTTCTTCTTCTTCTTCTTCTTCTTCTTCTTCTTCTTCTTCTTCTTCTTCTTCTTCTTTTGTAGCTGAGTAGTATTCCATTGTGTAAATGTGCCACATTTTCTTTATCTATTCTTCAGTTGAGAACCACAATTGGGTTGTTTGAAGTTCCTGGCTATTACAAATAAAGCAGCTAAAAACATAGTGTCCTTGTGGTATAGTGGAGCAGGAGTGGTATAGCTGGTCATGAAGTAGAACTATTCCTAATTTTCTGAGAAACCACCATTTTGATTTCAAACTGGTTGGACAAGTTTTGCACCCCCACCAGGAATAGAGGAGTGCTCTCCCTTGCTCTACATCCTCACAAGCATGAGCTGGGCTTCAGGCGTTTTGTTTTGTTTTACTTTGGTTTTATTTATCTTAGCCTTTCTTACAATGTAAGATAGAATCTAAGAATCATTTTGATTTTGTAATTCCCTGATGACTAACAATGAACATTTCTTTTTTTTTATTTGATATATTCTTTATTTACATTTCAAATGATTTCCCCTTTCCAGGATCCCCCCTCACCGAAAATCCCATAAGCCCTTTCCCCTCTCCCTGGTCCCCAATCAACCCCTTCCTGCTTCCCTATCCTGGTATTCTCCTACACTGTTGCACTGAGCCTTTCCAGGACCAGGGGCCTCTCCTTCATTCTTCTTGGGCATCATTTGATATGTGAATTGTTTCCTGGATATTCCAAGCTTCTGGGCTAATATCTGCTTATCAGTGAGTGCATACCATGTGTGTTCTTTTGTGATTGGGCCACCTTACTCAGGATGACATTCTCCAGTTCCACCCACTTGCCTAAGAATTTCATGAATTCATTGTTTTTAATAGCTGAGTAGTATTCCATAGTGTAACTATACCACATTTTCTGTATCCATTCCTCCATTGAGGGACATCTGGGTTCTTTCCAGCTTCTGGCTATTCCAGAAGCTATTCCAGCTATAGGGCTGCTATGAACATAGTGGAGCATGTATCCTTATTACATGCTGGGAAATCCTCTGGGTATATGCCAAGAAGTGGTATAGCGGGGTGCTCAGTTTTCTGAGGAACCGCCAGACTGATTTCTAGAGTGGTTGTACCAGCTTGCAACCCCACCAGCAGTGGAGGAGTGTTTCTCTTTCTCCACATCCTCCCCAGCATCTGTTTTCACCTGGGTTTTTGATCTTAGCCATTCTGACTGGTGTGAGGTGAAATCTCAGGGTTGTTTTGATTTGCATTTCCCTGATGACTATGGATGTTGAACATTTCTTTAGATGCTTCTCAGCCATTGAATATTCCTCAGGTGAAAATTCTTTGTTTAGCTCTGTACCCCATTTTTTAATAGGGTTATTTTGTGCTCTGGAGTCTATCTTCTTGAGTTCTTTGTATCTTGGATATTAGCACTCTGTCGGATGTAGGGTTGGTAAAGATATTTTCCCAATTTGTTGGTTGCCATTTTGTCCTTTTGACAGTATCCTTTGCCTTACAGAAACTTTGCAATTTTATGAGGTCCCATTTGTCAATTCTTAATCTTAGCGCATAAGCTATTGGTGTTCTGTTCAGGAAATTTTACCCTGTGCCAATGTGCTCAAGGGTCTTCCCCAGTTTCTTTTCTATTAGTTTTAGTGAGTATCATTTTATGTGGAGGTCCTTGGACTTGAGCTTAGTACAAGGAGATAAGAATGGATCAATTTGCATTCTTCTGCATGCTGATCTCCAGTTGGACCAGCACCATTTGTTGAAAAGGCTATCTTTTTTCCACTGGGTGGTTGTAACTCCTTTGTCAAAGATCAAGTGAGCAATATGTGTGGATTCATTTTTGGGTCTTCAATTCTATTACATTGATCTACCTGCCTGTCGCTGTGCCAATACCACGCAGTTTTTAACACTATTGCTCTGTAGTACTGTTGAGGTCTGGGATAATGATTCCCCCAGAAGTTCTTTTAGTGTTGAGAATAGTTTTAGCTATCCGGGATTTTTTTGTTATTCCAGATGAATTTAAGAATTGCTCCTTCTAACTCTTTGAAGAATTGAGTTAGGATATTGATGGGGATTGTATTGATTCTATATATTGCTTTTGGCAGGATGGCCATTTTTACTTATTAATCCTGCCAGTCCAAGAGCATGGAAGATTTTTCCATCTTCTGAGGTCTTCTTGGATTTCTTTTTTCAAAGACTTGAAGTTCCTGTCATACAGATCTTTCACTTGTTTAGTTAGAGTCACACCAAGATACTTTATACTGTTTGTGGGTATTGTGAAGGGTGTCATTTCCCTAATTTCTTTCTTAGCCTGTTTATCCTTTGAGTATAGAAAGGTTACTGATTTGCTTGAGTTGATTTTATATCCAACACTTTGCTGAAGCTGTTTATCAGCTGTGGAGTTCTCTGGTGGAGGTTTTTTTTTTTGTTTGTTTGTTTTGTTTTTTTTTTTGTTTGTTTGTTTTTTTTTTGGTCACTTAAGTGTACTATCATATCATCTGCAAATAGTGATAATTTGACTTCTTCCTTCGACCTATTTTTGTTGTCTAATTGCTCTAGCTAGAACTTCAAGTACTATATTAATAAATATGGAGAGAGAGGGCAGCCTTGTCTAGTCCCTGATTTTTAGTGGGATTGCTTCAAGTTTCTCTCCATTTAGTTTGATGTTGGCTACTGGTTTGCTGTATATTGCTTTTATTATGCTTAGGTATGGGCTTTGAATTCCTGTTCTTTCCATGACCTTTAACATGAAAGGATGCTGAATTTTATCAAATGCTTTTTCAGCATCTAATGAAATGACCATGTAGTTTTTTTTCTTTGAGTTTGTTTATGTAGTAGAATAGATTGATGGATTTCTGTATATTGAATTATCCCTGCATCCCTGGGATGAAGCCTACTTGATCATGGTGATGTGTTCTTGGATTCAGTTAGCAAGAATTTTATTGAGTATTTTTGCATCAATATTCATAAGGGAAATTGGGAACATTTCTTTAAATGCTTCTCGGGTATTAAAGATTCCTCTGTTGAGAAGTCTCTGTTTAGATCTGTATGTCATTTTTAAATGGGTTATTTGGTTTGTTGATCTATAGTTTGTTAAGTTCTTCATTTCTTTTGTCTATCAGCCCTCTCTCAGATATAGTGTTAGTGAAGATCTTTTCACAAACTGTAGGCTGCCATTTTGTTCTATTGACAGTGTCCTTTAGCTTTCAAAGTATAAGGTCCCATTTATTTTTTATTTTAGTGTCTGACCTGTTGGTGTTCTAGTCAGGAAGTTTTCTCCTATGTCAATGCTTTCAAGGATCTTTCCTACTTTTTCTTCTATTAGATTTAGCGTATCTAGCTTTATGTTTCAATCTGTGATCCACTTAGACTTGCGTTTTATACAGGGTGATAGATATGGATCTATTTGCTTTCTTCTACATGCAGATATCTAGGTAGATCTGCACTATTTGTTGAAGACGTTTTCCTTTTCCCATTGCATAGTTTTTGGCTTCTTTTTTTTTTTTTAAAAGAAAAAAATCAAGTGTCCATAAGTATGTGGGTTTGTTTCTGGGTCTTTGATTTGATTCCATTGATGAACCTGTTTGTTTTTTATCCCAATACCATGAGGTCTGTATTATTATTGCTCTATAGTACATCTTGAAATCAGGGATTTTATAATACTTCCAGAAGTTCCATTATTGTACAGGATTGATTTTGCTCTAGTGAGGTTTTTATTTTTTCATATGCAGCTGAGTATTGCTATTTCAAGGTTTGTAAAGAATTGTGTTAGAATTTTTATAGGAATTGTGATGAATCTGTAGATTGCATTTGGTAAGGTGGCCATTTTTACTATTTTAATTCTAATGATCCATGAGCATGGGAGATCTTTCCATCTTCTGATATTTTCAATTTTTTTCTTCAAAGGCTTGAAGTTTTTGTCCTACAGTCTTTTACTTGCTTGGGTAGAGCTATACCAAGATATTTTATATATTTTGTGGCTATTGTGAAGGGTGTTGTTTCCCTAATCTCTTTCTCAGCCCACTTATATGTAAAAAACAGCTGACTATTTTGTGTCTAGATACTTTGTTCAATGTTTTTATCAGCTGCCAGAGTTTTCTGGTAAAATTTTGTGGCTCACTTATCCATACTATCCTATAATCTATAAGCTACAATACTTTGACTGTTTCCTTTCCAATTTTTATCCCCTGATTTCCTTTAGTTTTCTTATTGAACTAGCTATAATTTCAAGTAGTGCATTGAATAGATACAGAAAGAGTGGGTAGCCTTTTCTTGTCCCTGAATTTAGTGGAAATGCTATGTTTCCCTCCATTTAATTTGACTCAGTTTACTGGCTTGCTGCATGTTGCCTTTGTTATGTTTAGGTATGTGCCTTGAATCCCTGATCTCTCTAAGACTTTTATCATAACAGAGTGTTGGATTTTGCCAAAGACTTTTTCAGCATCTAGTGAGATGTTCATGTGATTTTTTTTGTTTGTTTTTATGGATTTTCATATGTTGAACCATCCTTGCATCCCTGGGGTGGAGTCTATTTAATCATGGTGGATGATGTTTTTGATGTATTCTTGGATTTGTTTTGTGAATATTTTATCAAGTATTTTGCATCAATGTTTATAAGGGATAACTTTAAATTTTTATCATCATATACTGTATATTCTAAAACAGAGTTGAATCAAATCTGTAGCTGTCCAGCAGCTTTGAATTTGGGTACCTGAAAGGGAAACTGGAAATGAAAAAGGACAGTGGTGGGGGGGTGGTGAGAGAAAGATGAAGCCAAGACTAAGGTTCAAAGTTTAATTTTCAGCTCTGTGTTTATATAGGGAAAACCCACAGACCCATCCTTTGTTTCAGCTGGATTGAGTTTTAAAGCAAACTCAGCAGGAGGTCAACTCCTCATAGCTCTGGTAGGAAATTGCAAATGTGATGAGGCCACATGACTCCAGGGGGGTGATGTTTAGCCTACTCAAGGCTGGGGGAAGGGCCACGAATATATAGTATGTTGTTGCAAATATAACTTTAAATTTTTATCATCATATACTGTATATGCAAAAACAGAGTTGAATCAAATATATAGCATGTTGTTGCAATTATAACTTTAAATTTTTATCATCATAGAGTAATACATACCAATTCAAAATATTTGAGCTTTGTTGTTAGTTCCTTAGTCTAAAGGGAGATGAAAAAATAAATAGAGAGCTCATTATGACTTAGAAGTGTTACAAATGTTGCTTCATACCATGTGGTCATCTTAACAATGGTGAAGTCACATGGTATTTTCTCTTTAACTTCAGTAAAAATGGTTGCCAGCCATGTGACTGCTTAAATCCTGATGAGGTCCTCAGCCCTTTCCCTTTGTGCCTTTCTGTATGTGAGTGCATTATTTCTATATATCATATATATAATAAGGGTTCAATCCAAGTTACACACACACACACAGACACACAGACACACACACACACACACATCCTAGACATGAGTTGAATCACATATACGCATGTAAAGATTTTTAATTATAAGCCTGTTGTTATAAGTTTAAAAGCCGATTTTCTTTTACAATTTTTATAGATCTTAGACCATACCTAATATAGTTACAAATCCTGAGATAAGAGTTTACAGCACAATCTTAACATTCTTTGGTAGGGAGGGGGGTGGCGGGGAGAACAGAGCACAGAGAAATTGTAGGGTGGGAAGTAGAACTTTAGAGGTAAAAACGTTTGAAAGTGTAGAGCAGAGCAAGTTTAGATGTAAGATATTTGGGGATCATGTATTCGTAACCTAGCAATTGTTAACAATTGTGAGAATTTGGAAGTCAAGTTTGCTAAGTTTTGGCCATTGATCTGTACTGAGGCCAATATAAAATCCCCATCCTCAGAGGAAGAAAGAGAGTCTCAAAGTGGGGAGAGGCAGGAGCTGAAGCTTTGGAACTGTAGCCTGGAGTAAGAAATGGCCAATAGAGAGTAGGAGAGAAGAAAGATGTCTACCTTGGTGCAGAAGACTTCAGAAGCCAGAGAAGCACATAGGAGCTCATCTAGAGGGCCCAGCAGGCCAGAGGGAAGCAGCACCTGAAGAACCCAACTCTAGAATTTGAAATCAAATTCACAAACAAATGTTCTCTACATACCTTGGAGTGGGGTGGGGGTGGGGGTAGATCAGCAGCTTGGTTCGGAGTGGACACTCTAAGGAGAACATGTGTGTGCTGTGTGTTTGTTTACTGCAGCTGGATGGCACCTTTGCCCCACCCCCACCCCCAACTCCTGCTAGGTGCGTCTCTGACTCTCACTTTTCAATAAACTTACAAATCCATCAACCATAATTTAAAGCCTCGACATTTAAGCAATGTCGGGAGGGAGACTAGGCAAAACCAAACAGGGCTTAAAGCTGAGAAAAAATAAATAGGGAATTATCTTTTCCTGTCTTGCTTGCAGTATTTGTAAGGGTCCCAGATAATATTGGGGTCTAAGGTATCATTAGTTGGCCACACTGGCTTGATTAGCTAAGGGTTATCGAGGCCAGATTCAAATGGAAAGGTAAAGGAGTTGAGAGGCCCTGAAGTCAGGAGCTAGGTAGAGAGGTTGGAGGTTCTCTAAGAGGCATCTGAGGTAACTGAGGGGGTGGAGTTAGAGGGGGAGATCAAGGGCTAGAAGTACACGGTGTCACAAGGACTTAGGAGGATCCAAAGGAAGAAGGCACAATCCAAACAGTGGGTCATCACTTCACCAGTTCCCAGGCCAGGGGTAAAAGCCTGAGGAGATATGGTACCTGGTGCCAGAACTTTCAAATGAATCCAGAAGAAAAAAACCGTGCTCAAAAGGAAGCATCACCCAAAGGAAATGGTTCCAGGTAAGGCCAACAGAGATGGTCAACCATAGCCATAAAGACTGTGGCTGCCTCCAAGTGTACCAGAGGGGAGCTGAATGCTCAAGAGTCAGTTCCTCAGATTCATGGAAGTTTTTATGCAGGTCATGGGGAAAACTTAACCAAATGCGGTGGGTGAGGTGCCCAGCGATTGGTGGAATTGGAAGGTGTTGCAGGCAGATCAGAAATAAGGGACACAGTCCCAGGGCGACTCAGACCACCAAGGGGGCCGGACCAGCAGGAGTTACAATAGCCTACTGAGTCATAGGCACCGACGACATTGGGATTTAGTCTCAGATTTAGTGGAGTAGTTTGGCGAATTCAGTTCAAGATATGCCACAAAGATCTCCTGTACAACTGCTCTCACACAAGAGATTTCTTGGGGGAAGCAAAAGGCTGTCTAGGAGTGAGGACATCAAAAAGAGACAGAGAAGCAGACAGAGAGAGCAAGACCCCTAGCAACAGCTTTCAGAGAATCAACGGGTTCCAGCCTTACAAAACCCAACTTCATTAGTCATTAGGGAAATGCAAATCAAAACAACCCTAAGATTTCATCTTACACCAGTCAGAATGGCTAAGATTAAAAATTCAGGAGACAGCAGGTGTTGGAGAGGGTGTGGAGAAAGAGGAACACTCCTCCACTGCTGGTGGGGTTGCAAATTGGTACAACCACTCAGGAAATCAGTCTGGCGGTTCCTCCGAAAACTGGGCACCTCACTTCCAGAAGATCCTGCTATACCACTCCTGGGCATATACCCAGAGGATTCCCCACCATGTAATAAGGATACATGCTCTACTATGTTCATAGCAGCCCTATTTATAATTGCCAGATGCTGGAAAGAACCCAGGTATCCCTCAACAGAAGAGTGGATGCAAAAAATGTGGTATATCTACACAATGGAGTACTATTCAGCCATTAGAAACAATGAATTCATGAAATTCTTAGGCAAATGGATGGAGCTAGAGAACATCATACTAAGTGAGGTAACCCAGACTCAAAAGGTGAATCATGGTATGCACTCACTAATAAGTGGTTATTAACCTAGAAAAGTGGAATACCCAAAACATAATCCACACATCAAATGAGATACAAGAAGAAAGGAGGAGTGGTCCCTGGTTCTGGAAAGACTCAGTGAAACAGTATTCGGCAAAACCAGAACGGGGAACTGGGAAGGGGTGGGAGGGAGGACAGGGGAAGAGAAGGGGGCTTATGGGACTTTCGGGGAGTGGGGGGGGGGCTAGAAAAGGAGAAATCATTTGAAATGTAAATAAATTATATCGAATAAAAAAAATTAAAAAAAAAAAACCCAGACACTATGCTGAATGACCACAGGTGCTGGCTGAGCAAAGCAGGATATAGCTACCACCTGAGAGGCTCTGCTAGTGCATGACAAATACAGGGGGGCCACTCTCAGCCAGCCATTGAACTGGGTACAGGTCCCCAATGGGGAGGGGCTAGAGAAAGGACCCTGAAGGGGTTTGCAGAGCCATAGGAGGAACAACAATATGAGTCACCCAGTACTCCCAGGGCTCCCAGGGACTAAAGCACCAACCAGAGAGTGCACATGGCGGGACCCATGGCTCCAGACACATAGGCAGCAGAGGGTGGTCTTATTAGACACCAAAGGGAGGAGAGGCCCTTGGTCCTGGAAAGACTTGATGTCATGGTGTAGAGGAATACCAGGACAGGGAAGTGGGGGAAGGTTGATTGGGGAAGGGGAGGTGGCTTATGGGATTTTCGGGGGAGTGGGAAACCAGGAAAGGGGACATTTGAAATGTAAATAAAGAATAAACCTAATTAAAAAAAAATTCTTCAAAAGGATAATTAAGACATTTAGAAGGATGAAAAATAAAAAGAACTCAGGCTTGTCCTAGGATTAAATGTCAGTCTCTTCTCACCTGAGCCACTTGGTTTATATTTTGGGTGGCACTTGTTGCTGCTTCCTGCTGAGACCCTACGCACAGGCCTTAGCTGTGTTCTGATTGGTCCCTTTTCTGCACTTTCTCTGATCTTGTGATTCTTAAGTTTCATTCCCTCCCTCCCTCCCTCTCTGGAATAGAGTCTGGTACCGGACCTTTCTCCCTCTCTGACAGGACATGGAGGCAGTTTCTAATCAACACATTGCACTGAAAGTCAGCACCTTTTATTCCAGTAGGGTCAGGGTTAGTTTTGCTGCTTATTTCTGTTAGGTCTCAAATCCGGGACAAAGGGCTGACTGAGGTGCCTATTAACATATCAAAGCAGATACAGGCTGCCAGTCAACCTAGACCACCCCCTACCCTGAACTCTCCACAAGGGCTAGATTTTCCTTCCCCCAACTTCTGTGGTATATATGAACTCTCCTTTCCCTCTCCCTTTCCTCTCCTCTCCCCCTTCCCCTCCCCCCTCCTTCTCCTCTTTCCCCTCCCCCTCCGCTTTCCCCTCCCCCTCCCCTTATCCCTCCTCTTCCTCCCCTTCCTTCCCCCTCCCCTTCTCCCTCCTCCATCCTTTCCCCCTCCCCCTCCCCTTCTCCCTCCTCCATCCTTTCTCTCTTCCCCTTCCCTTCTCCCTCCCCCTTCCCTTCTCCCTTCCCCTCCCCTTCTCCCTCCCCCTTCCCTTCTCTCTCCCCCTCCCTTTCTCCCTCCCCTTCCATCCCCTCCTCTTCCCCTTCCTGTTTCCCCCTTTCCCCTCCCCATCCCCTTCTCCCTCCCCCTCCTCCTCCCCTCCCCTTAGTACCCTTCTCTATCCTAAACTCACTCCAGTTCAGGGGCTCCTTCCCTGCAGCTACTTATCCTCTTAAAACCTGTGTGATGATTCCACTTGACTGAGTGTCAGCACTGCTGGTGGGGCTGGTGGGCGGCACTAACTCAGAAGCCCCGCCCATCAGTCAGTCAGCACTCCTTTTGTGTATTGACTATTCTGAATCTGTCTAGAAGACTGTGCTTGAGGGAGACTTCCCTGCATTAGGTCCCAGCCTGTTCCAGCCTGGCCTGGTCTGCCTTCCATCTCGGTCTTCTGAGAGGGGTCTCCAGTTCTTCATTCCAGTTTGAAAATGCTTCGCATCGCACCCATTTATTCTGGTTTGTGTAATTTGCCAGTGTGTAGACAGTTGTTCGTGAGGGACTGCCAGGTCTCAAACTCAGGACAAAGGGATAACTGAGGTGTCTATGAACACATCGAAGGGAACCTGTCCTCCAGGCTCTCCCAGCATCTCTCAGGACCTGTTAGAGCCACCCTAGCTGGTATACCTCCCTCTTGTCCCCTCCCTTGAACTCTCCAGAGCAGGGATTAGTCTCCTTTCGTCAGCTTCTCAGATTCCTACACAACTTCAGCCATTTTGGCTGTGCCTCTTGGTCTCCTAGCTCACTTCTGGCCTCTTGGTCCAGGTTCCTCTCTCTCCTGCTCTTACTCCTGCACTCCTTCTCATGGCCTGGTTCAGTCTAGACTCTTCCAGATGCCTCTGGCTATGCTCTCCCTATTTCAATAAAACTCTTGCTCAACCCATACCAAGGAACACCATGTCCTCATTTTCTTTTTTATTCACCCATGGTCCTTCTGAGTTTGTTTTTAATTCGTTTACAAAGTAGGAGGTTTCCTTTCTTCATTTTTATGTGTATTTAGTTTTAGCTAGCTGTTCTCCTATACCAAACCTACTTTTGCTATCTCCCACCCTTCCTCTCTCATCCCTGATATCCACCACCGGCCACTTCAATAGCCTATGTATTCTATGTTTTCATTTCTGTCCCTTACAGTCTTTTTATATACCCTTTCTTGGGCCCTTTCTAGTTTCCTGGCGGCGTCACACTCAATCCCACATAAACACTGATGACAATTAGAAGCTAAGATCTGCAAATGAGTGAAAGAGCATACTGTCTTGTCCTTTTGAGCATCAGTTACCTCACTTCATATATTTTCCAGTTCCATCCATTTCCTGGACAATTTCATAATTTTATTTTTATTTGTGATTGGATAAAATTCCATTTTGTATATGTGCCACATTAGCATCATCGATTTATTTGTTGATTGACCTATAGGCTGATTCAATTTCTTTACTATTAAGAATAGAGCAGCAGTCAATCAGTAGTGATGCATGTTTGTAATAACAAATCAACATGTGGGAGGCAGAGACAGGGGGATTTCTGAGTTCAAGGTCACCTGGGTCTACAGAGAGAGTTTCAGGGTATCCATGGATTCATAGAGAAATCTATCTTGGAAACAAACACCAAATAAACAAAGAAGAATAGAGTAGCAATAAACATGGATATCAAGTATCTCAGTCATAGGATATAGATTCATTTTGGTATATACCCAAGAGCAGAATAGCTGGGTGTCAGGGGCCAGCCCAACTGGGGTCTCTTCCTTCTTGTGGGTTCTCCTTGATGCAGCAGAGGGGGGAAGAGTATCGCTGAAGGGTAAGACTTTTGTCTTATGAGATATTTAGGGTTGCTGCATAATAAGAAAAACTAAATTACTTTGCTACTGTAGCTGTCCTGCTTGCTGTGTTCCTCTGAGACCAGAAATTGAAGTCTCTGGCATTTAGCACCTCATCCTAAAACAGCAGAAGATTAAGTAAAGGATTAATTGCTAGAGCCTTTTCCCTTTTGTCCAAATGCCTCTTGCTTGTCAGGCTAGGGAAATGTTTGGAGCAATAAACTTCTATTGAACCAGGAGAAGAGAATCATGCTCACAGAAGGAAAAACTTTTACATAAGCAAATATGCATAAATGCACATAAATTCATATACAGACCCACACATGTGCATTTATATATTTCCATTCAAACCTGTTGGGCTCAGCTTGCATACATCACATAATTACAATCTTACATACACACATCCATACTTACATATACATTTGGAGCACAAGACTAAGCACCAGGGCAGAGAGAACTCACTAATTCTGAATGATAAAATGATCTCCAGTTTTTGCACAGAGAAAGAAAAAGCTTCTACCCTTTTAATAATAAATGAATTAAACCCAAGTTTGTAAGAAGAAAGCTTTGCTCCTTTAACAAGACTAAGCCTGCCTTGTTATTAAGAAAATACCTGTTCTGTCCCATGGTAAGGAGAAGTCTGCCTGTTCCTTCTGCTCTCTCTCTCTCTCTCTCTCTCTCTCTCTCTCTCTCTCTCTTTCCCTCTGCATTCTGTTCACTGTTCTCTTAGTTTTTTTAATGTTACCTATAGTTTCTAAGTTATTCCACTCTGCATTCTCTTTATAATCTTGTTCTCTCCTCATGCTCTGTTGTCATGATAATGCCCTCACTCTCCATGCCTTTCTTCCCAATGCTATGCCTTTATTTCTAAGTTCTTAAGTTCTGTCTAAAAAATTTATCCTCAGCTCAGCTGTTTCTTCTTTTTGTCCTCAGCACTTATACATCTTTCAGAATAAATGATTACATAGTAAAAAGTTCATCACAAGTTTACACATAAATTCAAATCACAAATTGAAATAGAAATTTACAACAGAGAATACTTCTTACATGCATATCCATTGGGAGTAATTATCTGGCTAAATATTCATCACCTGTCACACAGCTCCACAAGTTCATGGAGAGTTAAAAACCATAACTAAGTTATTAGTAAAGCTTTGTATAGATAAACCAAAGTAAACATTTTATCTTCTGTCCTAGCACTTATAATAAACGTAATTCCCTTTTTTATGACCTTTAGTTTTAGAATGATTTGGAATGTGCTCTGAGTAGTAGTAGCAATTAACTGGTGATACTTGGAGACAGGCAGAGTTCTCATTGCAGTTTTGACTATCAGAAAGGACCTAATATCAGTCCCACTATAGAGGAGCTTAATAAATACAGATATAATTTTCGGAATTCTTATAGGGTCATCATTAAGAATTAAGAAGCCATCTATTCATCTATATAGCATCACTATAAGACATTACATCTTTGTAGATCTGCAGAGATCTGCTCAAAGAGAGGGGCTAATACCTACTGATTGTTATATATGTTTAATAATAGCAGGAAAAGCATATTAATAGCAGGAATCTTTCCTAAAATGATTTTCCCCGTGGGTCTTGCCTATGGCAGCAAATCTATCATAGATTATTTTAATTAGAGCCAGACCATTTCAGGAAGATCACCTGCTAGTGATTAGCTTCTCCTATGTAGACTCCTGGCAGCTGGGTTAAGTAACAGCTCTATTTTTAGCTTTTGAGAAACCTCCACAATTATTTCCACCATTGCTATACCAGTTTACACTTCTATCGCTGAAGTATAAAGGTTTTCCATTTGTTTCATTCTCAACAAACTTTCTTGTCATTCATTTTTTGATGCCAGCTCCGATGATTCCCTGCTCTTGCCTTCTCCTTCTATCTTCTGCCCTGAGTATGCTGGTATGTGCATGTTCATGAGGGTGTGCGGGTGCATGTGTGTGTGTGTGTGTTCTGTTTGGTGTGTGTGTGTTTGTGCATTTGTGTGTGTGTTTGGGTGTGTGTACTTTACTGGTGCTGTCCTTGAAACCATTCAGCACTAGTTCACACTGATCCCAGAGTCTTTTGAAAAGCAAATCAAGCAAGCCAATGAGTGAAGCAAGCCCATTGAACGGACCAAAAATATTTATAAGCTACAACATAATAGACCATGTATTGGCAATTTTTGTGTGTTAGCTTGACAGAGAGAAAGGAGCCTCGGTTTAAGAAATACCTCCATGAGATCCAGCTGTAAGGCACTTTATTAGGGATCAGATCAGGGTGGATGGTGCCATCCCTGGGCTGGTGGTCCTGGGTTTCTAAAAGAAAGCAGACTTAGAAAGCCATGGGAAACAGGCCAGTAATCAGCACCCTCCATGGCTTCCGCATCAGCTTCTTCTTCCAGGCTCTAGCTCTGCTTGAGTTCCTGTACTGTCTTCTTCCAGTGATGGTCCATGATATGGGAAAATAAGCCAAACAAACCCTTTTCTCCCTGTGGTGGTTTGAATAGCTTTTGCCCTCACAGATTCATGTGTTTCAATGCTTGGCGCATAGTGGGTGGCACTATTAGGAGGTATAGCATTGTTGCAGTAAGTGTGGTCTTGTAGGAACTGTGTCACTGTGGAGGCAAGCTTTGAGGTCTTATGTATAAGCTCAGTCTATACCCATGTGGAACTACAGTTTCCTCCTGGCTGCCTTTGGATCAAGATGTTAGAACTGTCAGCTCCTTTTACAACATGTGTATGCCACCATGCTTCATGCCATGGTGATAATAACTTAAACCTCTGAAACTGTAAGCCAGCCCCAATTACATGTTTCTTTTATAAGAATTTTCATGGCCATGGTACCTCTTCACAGCAATAAAATCCTAAGACAGAAGTTTGTACCAGAGATGGGGTATTGCTGTGATTGGCCAGGCCATACTTTTGTGTTTATGAATGTGGATTTTGAGACTTTGAGAAGCAGTAGAATGTTTTTAAGAGGTCTTAATGGGCCATACTAGTAGAAGCATGGAAGACAGTAGTAGCAAAGGTAATTTGAACTGTGGTAGCTTGGCTCAAGAGGTTTCAGAAGAGAACAATATTAGTATGTGGTTTAGAGACTGTTCTTATGATATTTTGGTGAAGAATGTAGCTGCTTTAGCCCTTGTCTGAAGAGTCTGTCTGAGGGCTAAAGTGGGAAAATTTAGATTAATTGGATTGACAAAGGAAATCTCAAAAAAGCCTAGTGTAGACTCTGTCCTGTAGTTCATTCTTATAAAAAGCCTTTTGATCATACATATCAAGCTGAGAAATAAATATTACAAAATATATGGTTCAATGATTAAAGGGGCACCGGGAAGTGAAATAGAGTAAAATCCTGTATTGAAGGGTATTAATTGGAATTGAGGGAATGGTGACCTCGGGGCAAGATCCCACCAAGCTAAGCTTATGCATTTCAAGTTAAACAAAAGAGAGTTAGGCATTACTATTACCTAGTTATTATTTTTATTTGAACATAAGGAGATATGATTATGTGTCAAATTAAAAAGGAATGAATTATGAGGTCTATTCTCAGTTGTTGACTATATCTGGAATGAACTCCAATTCAGAAATGGAGGGCACACCTGAGATCCAGATTTTGAGGCTGGTAGATAGAGGCTTTTAATCCAAATCTTGAAATGGGGTGACATATGCTTTTGATCCAGATCTTGAGGCATAATAGCCATGCTTATAAAGCTACTGTAAAAAGGAATTACATGAAAGTTTAAATCCACCAGTGGTGATACATGCCTTTAGTTCCAGGACACAGATACAAACAATTTCTGAGTTCAATGCCAGCCTGGTACAGAGCAAGTTACAGGTAAAGAAAAGCTTAGGTCCAAGTGTACTAGTACACACCTTTAATCCCAGCACTCAGGATACAGAGGCATATAGATCTCTGAGTTCAAAGTCAGTCTACAGAGCAAGTTCTAGGACAGTCAAGCTCAGGCAGAAAAGGGAGATGTAAATTGAACACAGTGGCCATGTTCTAGACCTACCAAGCAGCAGAATTTGGCAGCTTCGGCCACATGGCCCTGGTTTTAGAGTCAAAAATAGAAGAAGTTACTAGGACAATTGATACTGGCTAGCTAGTGCTAAGAAATTAGCAGTGATTAAGATGAGACCAGCATCGGGGCTGGAGAGATGGCTCAGCTGGTAAAAGCACCAACTGCACTTCCGAAGGTCATGAGTTTAAATCCCAGCAACCACATGGTGGCTCACAACCATCCGTAAAGAGATCTGATGCCCTCATCTGGTGTCTGAAGACAGCTACAGTGCACTCACATATAATACATAAATAAATCTTTAAAAAAAATAATTTAAAAAAAAAGATGAGACCAGCATCACCGAGGTGAAATCCTATAGAACGTGTTTTCTGAGTGCACAAAGAAGCTCTGTTCCAGAGACAGGCATCATGCTAGCTAGCATGCAGACTTGGTCATTTGTGAGAATCACAAAGGTGATACTGATTTTAAAGACGTAGCAGCGTCCTGGAGAGTAGCAAAGCTCGGCATTGTGAGAGGTCAGGAATGGCCACTGGTGAAGGTACAACCTCAGCGGCAGTTGAAGACCCAGGAGTGAAAGGGTCATGCAAAGGGCTGAGACTTGGTACCATGAAGAGAGCCTAAGAGAGACCATTAGTGAAAATGCAACCTTGTTTCAGGGGAAGACCCAGTTCATTGGGGATGCCAGTACCATGAAATGACCACTACCACTAGCAGTGACAGTGGAGTGGAGTCAGCGAGAGCCTAGAGTGCTACAGAGGGAAGAGCTGGAGAAGTGACCCAAGGTATTTGGAGGAGTCTAGAAGATCTTGTGTGGATGCCAGACATTGGATCAAGAAGCTGTGAAGTTGAAGTTGCCTTGGTGTTAAAGATGTTAAAGATGCCAGAGCCATGGGTTACCTACTGAGGAAAGCTGCTAACAGGGAGTGGAACTAGCCCAGGAGAAAGAATTGTGCTATAGTCAACAAAGCTTAAAGGAGTTGGACATCAGACAGAAATGCAGAGTTTGGAGTTTGTCCAGCTGCTTTGGTCTTGCTTTAGTCCAGTATTTCCTTACTATTATATTGAAGTATGTTATCTGCTTTTTTATTTTGATTTTATTGAGGATTACAGTTAAGTTAATCTCCGAAGAGAATTTTAACATTGGAATTTAAAAAATTATTTGAGACTGTGATAGACTATAAGGACTTTGGAGGTTAAACTAAATTCATTTTACATTATGTTATGGCTACAAACCTATGGGAGGCAGAGAGTGGAGTGTGGTGGTTTGCATAGATTTGCCCCCACAGATTCATGTGTTTCAATGCTTGGCCCATAGGGAGTGCCACTATTAGGAGGTATGGTATTGTTGGAGTAGGTGTGGCCTTATAGGAGAAAGTATGTCAATGTAGAGGCCTGCTTTGTGGTCTCATATATAAGTTCAGACTATGCCTAGTGTGGAACTACAGTCTTCTCCTGGCTTCCTTTGGATAAAGATGTAGAGCTGACAGCTCCTTCTCCAGCACCATGTCTGGATGCATGCAACCATGTTTCCTACCACAATGATAATGGACTAAACCTCTGAAACTGTAAGCCAGTCCCAATTAAATGTTTTCTTTTATAAGAGTTGCCATGGTCATGGTGTCCCTATACAGCAATAAAACCCTAACTACGACTCTCCCCCAACTTGCTTTTTGGTCATGGTATTTCATTGCAGTACTAGAAACCCTAAGATAAACTGGTACCCAGCATGGTGAGGTATTGATGTGACCATCCTGATCATGTTTTTGGAAGGATTGTGGAAGAACTCTGGAACTTTGGACTAGAACCCCATTAAATGTGTAGACCTCAGTGGGATGTTCTGTGGGAGCTTGGAAGATAAGAATGTTGGGAGCAGTGCAGATGATGAAGGCCTGGCTTGTTAAATTTCAGAGGAAAGTTTAAAGACTCTAATAGGGCTGTTTGCTATTTTGATTTAAGAGTCTGTGCTCCTAGTTAACTAGAGCTGAAGAATCAAATACCAAAATGACTAAAGTGAATCCTTGGTGTTATGGGGATAATTGATGTTTGTTAGCTAGAGCTAAGTAATGACAGAAATTAAGAAGATACCAGCATTACTGATATGAAATCTTCTGGGTAGTGTTTTCTGAGAGCACAGAGGAGCTGTGTTCCAGAGACAACTAAAGTTGTAGCTAGTGTTGGCCGCTGGACTTGGTAATGTGTACGAGTCACTCAGGTGGTACTGGTTTTGAAAGCATGAAGGGATCATAGGGAACAGCTGGGAATTGTCATTTTGAGAGGCTAGGAGAGACCATTTTTGAAGGAACAGCTTCAGTGGCAGTTGAAGTCCCAGAATTAAAGAGGTCATGAAAAGAAGTTGAGGCTTGGCACCAGGAATAGAACCTATAAGAGGCTACTGGTGAGAGTGCAGCAAGGGACCCCAGCAGTTTTGGAGATGCTAGTACCTTGGAATGACAACCAAGAACAACAGAAGAAGTGGAGTGGAGCCAACCATAGCCTAGAAGATAAGCTGTGTATGGAACAGTGGGCAAAGCTGGAACAAGTCCTTTGAAGGAGCAAAGAAGATTCTATGTAGATTCCAGACGTTGGACATTGAGTTATTTATGTTGTTGGAGTTTAGTTTTCCTTGGTTCAAATTATAAATGTGCCTTGGTTCTTCCATCTTAAACAAGGTATTTAATTTATTTTGACATTTATAGGAGCCCACAGCTAAAAGACCTTTTAAAAGAGACTTTAGATTTTTAGAGAGATTGGATATTTCAAAAAGGTTGAAATTAAATGATTTAATTTGTAAAGTCTGACGGACTTTTAAAGTTATTTTGTTTTTTTCTCCATTAATTACTTTATTTATTCACTTTACATCTTGATCACATATATGCCCCCTCTTCTTACAGCCCCCTCTCTCAAAGGCCTCTTCCCCCATTCCTCCCTCCCCTCCATCTCTGAGATGGATGAGGTCCTACCTAGGTACCAACCTGCCCTGATACCTCAAGTCACTTCAGGAAGAGGTACAAGAGGTTCTCTCCCACTGAGAACACCCCAGTTAGGAGAACAGGATCTACAGGCAGGCAACAGTGTCAGAGTAAGTCCCCATTCCAGTTGTTGAGGGACCCTCAAGAACACTATGCTGCACATCTGCTGCATATGTGTAGGGGGCCTAGGCCCATCCCTAGTATGTTCTTTGGTTGGTGATTCAGTCTCTGGGAGCCCCCAAGGGTCCAGGTTAGTGAATGGTCTTCTGGTAGAGTGTTCATCCTCTCTAGGTTCTTCAATCATTTCCTCAACTCTTCCAAAAGTCATCTTGAGCTCCATCTAATGTTTGACTGTGGGTCTCTACATCTGTTTCAGTCAGCTGCTGGGTAGAGCCTCTCAGAGAACACTTATGTTAGGCTCCTGTCTACATGCACAACATAGTATCATTAATGGCATCAGGAATTAGATCTTAAACGTGGAATGGATCTCAAGTTGAGCCAGTTATTGTTTGGCCATGCTCCTAGTCTCTATGACATCTTTGTCCCTGAATTTCTTGTAGGCAGGACTAATTTTGGGTAGAAGGTTTTGGTGTCCTTTCTCCTGCACTGAGAGTTCCTACATGGCCACAGGAGGTGGCCACTTCAGGCTCCATATCTCCCACTGCTAGGAACCTCAGCTAGAGTCACCCTCAAAGACCCCCTGAAGCTTTCCCACCCAGGCCTACAGCATGTCCTAAAATTGCCCTCTGCTCTCTGCCAATCTCCATTCACAACACAGCTCTCTCTCCCTGTTCTCCTTACATCTGAGATCTTGGTCATGAATAAGAAAGAAAGGGTTTGGTCTCACAGTAATGTGTTTGTGTGTCATGTTGACAAGGAGTAAGTTGTACTATCTAGTACCATATACTCCAATAAGGCTATACCTCAAAATGCGTGCACGCCTACATGTATACACATTCACAGATACATACACCATATAAATACTTTGTAAAGCACACACACACACACACACACACACAATACTATAGAAATAATTTAAACAAAAAATAAGAAAAAAACCAGTCCAGTCTTTAAAAATTAAGTAGAGTTTTCAAAGAAAGAAATACAAATGGACAGTAACTACTTAAATTTATTCAAGATATTTAGCTAGCTATTGGTAGCTCTGCACTAAACAATGGTAAGGTCCTATTGCCAAACACAACATTTACATATCTCATGTAACAAGGAGAAATTGAGCAGGGGCCCAACTACAGCCTTTACCCCTCTTAACTAGTGTTCATGATCCTAGAAGAAACTATGCATGCTACCAGAAAAGAAAGGTAACTGAGTCAGGTTGTTTGATGCACAAAGTCCAAAAACTTTGATGTGAAATTGTTACCTTTCCTGTGTGATACACTGGAACAATAGTGGCACAAACATTGTTGGAGTAAACAACCACTTTCTGCTTGGATTTAACTCCTACTCCACGAGGTGCAACTCATACTTAGCACTGCTCAGGTATCCAAGAGCTGGAGACTAGATAGGCCATGGACCTAGGGGAAAACCAAACAGCGTTCTGTTAAAAACTCCTGTTAAAATGACTCTAAACAACATTCCACTTATGGTCATAGGTCAGCATCTTGATCAGCCATCACCAGAGAAGCTTCCTCCTGCAGTAGATGGCAACTAAAACTGAGACTTAAAACTGGGGAATGTACAAAGAGGGAGAGAGGGGAGGAGAGGGGAGGGGAGGGGAGGGGAGGGGAGGGGAGGGGAGGGGAGGGGAGGGGAGGGGAGAGGAGAGGAGAGGAGAGGAGAGGAGAGGAGAGGAGAGGAGAGGAGAGGAGAGGAGGAGAGCCGGGAGGTGGGGAGGACGGTCTAGGAAAAGGTGAATGCATAGAAACCATGATCACCATATATTGTATAAAATAAAATTTTATCTTCAATAAAAAACTCTCATCCATTAAAGAAAACGCAAATTTAAACACTGTTCAGACAGTTTTTAGTTTAAGGGACTTATATTCTTAGTCCTTACCTGCTCTCTGCTTTCTGCTCTAGTAGCCTCAGAGTTTTAAGTGTTACATGATGGTCTTTGATCTTCTGAAAGTTCATTCTTGTGCAAAGTGAGAGAGGCATATCTCTTTTCATCCTTCTACATGTGGATATCCAACCTTTAAAACATAGATTTGTCATTTATGTTACTTTTTAAAATCAAAACTTTAGGTGTGTTGCACCTTGGAAACGTCTCATAGAACATAGTCGTTTATATTTTTATTATCTAAAACCTTTAAAGGTGCCAGGCAGTGGTGGCGCATGCCTTTAATCCCAGCACTTGGGAGGCAGAGGCAGGCAGATTTCTGAGTTTGAGGACAGCCTGGTCTATAGAGTAAGTTCCAGGACAGCCAGGGCTACACAGAGAAACCCTGTCCCCAAAAAAACAAAAACAAAAACACAACAAAACAAAACAAAAAAACCCCCACAAAACCTTTAAAGGTGCATGCTGAGTAACACAGTGACAGTATCCTAGGACCTGTAACTCTCGTACCATAAGAATCCATATGGCTTAGTTTATTGCTCCAAGGAACACCTTTCTCTATTATAGGAAAAGTCCTATAGCTTCAGGCCTAAGTAAATACACAATTCTCAATTATTTTAGTAGAGAGGAAGATGCAGTTTTGAAATGGAGGGCATAGTAGCAAACCAAACACTCTAAAGTGTAATTTATTTGATTCTGAAAGGTTTGAAAATACTCCAATAGAAACAAAGGATAATGATGTGTTATTTATGACACTGAGATTACAATGCAATTTTTAACCATCAGTAAAATCAAACTTACTTGATTTTGTCTTTGATCTGTACAATATGGATTTCACTTGTGTAAAATAATGATAAATACACTCTTTTATTTCATCAACTATTATTTTATTTTTATTTGGTGGGGGAAAAAAGACAGATTTGTCAAAGCAGTGTTTTTAGCAATGAGCATTCTTGTCATCCAAATGAGAATCCAGCTGATTGTAGCTCCATGGGTTTATGTCTGGCTCTTCTTGTCTCTGCTTGGTTTGTTTTTTTTTGGGGGGGTAAATATAATTTATTAGATTCTAATAAATAAGATATCAAAGTTTCTAAGAAACAAAAATTCTGTAAATAAAACTGTGTTCATAATTACATGGCTTAGATTTTTTCTATATTCTTTGTTTA
Source organism: Apodemus sylvaticus (assembly GCF_947179515.1). Lineage (NCBI taxonomy): Eukaryota > Metazoa > Chordata > Mammalia > Rodentia > Muridae > Apodemus > Apodemus sylvaticus. The sequence goes on from NC_067489.1 coordinate 38,284,683, forward strand.
CATTCCAAATGCTTTCCCCTTTCCCAGTTCCCCCTCCCCATATGTCCCATTTGTCCCCTTCTCTCCATCCATTCTCCTATCTTCCCCCCTCCTTTTTCTCTGTCCTGGTACTCCCCTACAATGCTGGATCAAGCCTTTCCAGGATCAGGGCCCTCTCCTTCCTTCTTCATGGGAATCATTTGTTATGCTAATTGTATCTTCAGTATTCAGAGCTTCTGGGTTAATTAATATCCACTTATCAGAGACTGCATTCCATGTGTATTCTTTTGTGATTGGGTTACCTCACTTAGGATGATATTTTCCAGTTCCAACCATTTACCTAAAAATTTCATGAATTCGTTGTTTTTAATTGCTGAGTAGTATTCCACTGTGTAAATATACCACATTTTATGTCATGTCTGCTTGTTAATCTCTGTTTTTGTTCCAGTACAATGTGCCTCTTGATACTAAGGCCCTGTAATATAACTTGAATCAGGTGTGGTGACGCTTCCAGTGCTAGACGAGGATTGCCTTGGTTCTCTGAGAACTTTGTGCTTCCATGTGAATTTGGATAATTTTTTCTAGTTCTCTGAAGACGAGCATTGGGATTTGATAGGAATTGCATTGACTCTGTAGACTATTTCTGTTACGATAGACATTGTCTCAAAATTGGTTCTTCTAACCAATGGGAATGGCAGCTTTCCTAGTATCCTCTTCAGCTGCGCTCTTCAGTGTTTTAAAGTTCCCATTGTGGAGATCTTTCACTTCATTGGTTGGGTGTATTTTCAAGTCTTTGGTTTGTTTTAAGGCAATAGAGAGTGGAATTACTTCTCTGGTTTCTTCCTCAGCATGTTTATCGTTTGCAATAAAAATACCATAGGTTGTGATATGGTAATTTTGTATGCTTCCATACTGTTGAAAGTGTTCATCGATTTTTGGGAATTCTCTGGTGGAGTCTTTAGGGTCTCTTATATATAGGACTACAGATTTTGTAAATGAATTCTTTGACTTGCTAGGCAGTGGGAGGATATGCCTTTAATCTCAGCACTGGGAAGGAAGAGGTAAGTGGAACTCTATAAGTTTAAGGTCAACCTGGCGTGCAGAGAAAGTTTCAGGACAGCAAGAGCTATACAGAGGATCACAGTCTCAAGGAAACCAAAACCAACCAAACAACAACAAACCTTTGACTTCCTCCTTTCCCATTGCTATTCCCCTTATTTGGTTCTCTTCTCTGCAATGTTCTAGCCAAGCCTTCCAGTATTACCCTGAATAGAAGTAGAGAAAGTAGACATTGATTTGGTCCTGATATTAGTAGAACTGCTTTGAGCTTTTCCCTAATTAATATGATGTTATATTGTACACATACAGAGAGAGGATGAGAGAGACAGACAGACAGACAGACACAGAGACACAGAGACCGAGAGAGACAGAGAGACAGAGTTACTTTATTATATTTAGATATGTCATGTTTAACAGCATTTCTTCAAGATATTTATTATGAAGGAATGTTAAGCTTTTGTCAACATATTTTCATGATAGTCATTGTGATGGTATATATATGTTTGGTCCATGGAGTAGCACTATTAGAAGGTGAGGTCCTGTTGGATTAGGCATGTCACTGTGGGTGTAGGCTATAAGACCCTCATCCTAGCTGCCTGGAAGTCAGTATTGTGCTAGCAGTCTTCAAATGAAGATGTAGAACTCTCAGCTCTTCCTGCACCATGCCTGCCTGGATGCTGCCATGCTCCTACCTTGATGACAATGGACTGAACCTCTGAACCTGTAAATCAGTCCCAATTAAATGTTGACCTTTATAAAACTTGCATTGGTCATGGTGTCTGTTTACAGCAGTAAAACCCTAACTAAGAGAGTCATGAAATTTCTGTTCTACTATTTATTTAAGAGATATATTGTATTTATTGATATCTGGGTGCTGAGCCAAACTTACATCTGTGGAATAAAGCTAAGTTAATTACATTGAATAAGCTTTTGTGTGTATTCTTTTAAAAGTAAACTGTGATTGTATTCATTTTTATTAAATAGTTTATATACAACCAACTCCTACCAGATACTTCTCCCTACCCACCCACTCAATATCATGTTCTCTCTCTTTCAAAAGCAAAAGCCCTGGCCAGTCCCTGAACACCCAGAGGAAGCTCCACTCCCAGGCACTCTAACACGCCCAGGATCATAGGATCAGAGGTGAGGAGGACACAACATCTTTCCCAACACCGGGACTTACTGGGACAAGTGGGACCCAGGCAAGCAGGAAGTCTACCAGACCAGTGGCAAGGGGTTTCTTACAGTCTGTCTGAGCCAGTGCCTTGAGCAGACCTTGGGCACAAAATCCACAGCCAGTACCACAACACCTAGAGGAAGCTCTACTCCCAGGTGCTTTTACACACCCAGGATCAAAGGATCCCAGGATCCAAGGAGCTTGGTCACATCAGGATCTCAGGGTTCCAGAGGCAGTTTGACTACCACGACCTCGGACACATCCAAGATCTCAGGATTACAGGATTACAGAATCAGAGAGACAGCTTGACTCTGAGGAGTTCTGACACAACCAGGAGGATCCCAGGACGGACAGGCTCCAGTCAGATATAGCAAGGGAAGGTAACACTAAAGACAACCAGATGGCAGGACACAAGCATAAGAATCTAAGCAACAGAAAGCAAGGTCACTTGGCATCATCAGAACCCAATTCTTCCACCATAGTAAGTCCTGGATACACCATCACACCAGAAAAGCAAGATTCTGATCTAAAATCACTTTTCATGATGATGATAGAGGACTTTAAGGACAAAAATAACCCCCTTAAAGAAATAGCTAGAAGCCCCTAAAGAGGAAACAAAAAAAAATCCCTTAAAGAATTACAGGAAAACAGAAACAAACAAGTGAAGGAACTGAACAAAACCATCCAGGATCTAAAAATGGAAGTAGAAACAATAAAAAAAATTACAAAGGGAGACAACCTTGGTGATAGAAAACCTAGGAAATAGATCGGGAGTTTTCTGATCTAACAGAATACAAGAAATAGAAGAAAGAATCTCAGGTGTACAGGAGACCATAAAAAACATTGACACGACAGTCAAAGAAAATGCAAAATGCAAAAAGCTCCTAACTCAAAGCATCCAGGAAATCCAGGACACAATGAGAAGACCAAACCTAAGGATAATAGGTATCCTGAGAGTGAAGATTCCCAACTTAAAGGAACAGTAAATATCTTCAACAAAATTATAGAAGTTTTCTTCTAACCTAAAGAAAAAGATGCCCATAAATATACGAGAGGCCTTCAGAACTCCAAATAAACTGGACCAGAAAAAAATTCCTATTATCATATAATAGTCAAAACAACAAATGCACACACACAAAAAAAAGAATATTAAAAACAGTAAGTGAAAAGGGTCAAGTAACATAAAAGGGCAGACTATCAGAATTATACCAGACTTCTCACCAGAGATGATGAAAGCTAGAAGATTCTGGGCAGATGTCACACAGACCCGAGGGGAACACAAATGCCAACCAAGGCTACTATACCCAGCAAAACTCTCAATTACCATAGATGGAGAAACCAAGATATTCCATGACAAAATCAAATTTACACAATATCTTTCCACAAATCCAGTCCTACAAAGGATAATAGATGGAAAATGCCAACACAAGGAGGGAAGCTACACCCTAGAAAAAGCAAGAAAGTAATTTTCTTTCAACAAACCCAAAAGAAGATAGCCACACACACATAAAAATAACATCAAAAATAACAGGAAGCAACAACCACTATTAGACTAAGAGACTGGATACATAAACAGGACCCAGCATTTTGCTGCATACATGAAATGTACCTCAGTGTCAAAAATAGACACTACGTCAGAGTAAAGGGCTGGAAATCAATTTACCAAGCAAATGGTACCAAGAAAAAAAAACTGGAGTAGCCACTCTAATAATGAATATTATTAGAATAATGAATATAATCAACTTTCAAACAAAAGTTATGAAAAAGGAAAAAGAATTACCCTCATATTTCCTTATACTTCCATATCACTTCATACTCATCAAAAGGAAGATCTACCAAGAGGTACTCTCAATTCTGAACATCTATGCTCCAAATGCAAGGGCACCCTCACTAGTAAAAGAAACTTTACTAAAGCTCAAAGCACACATTGCACCTCAGACAATAATTGTGGGTGATGTCAATACCCCGCTCTCATCAATGAACAGATCAGGGAAACACAAACTAAGCAGAGACACAGTGAAACTAACAGAAGTTTTGGACCAAGTGGATTTAATAGATATCTATAGAATATTTCTTCCTAAATCAAAATAATATACCTTCTTCTCAGCACCTCATGGTAACTTCTCCAAAATCATAAACTTCTCAAAAACAATAGAACGCTCACATACACATGGAAGCTGAACAATGCTCTCTACTCAATGATACCTTGGTCAAGGAAGAAATAAGGAAAGAAATCAAAACCTTTTTAGAATATAACTGATCACAAAACAAACCTCAACAGATGTAAGAAGATCAAACTAATCCCATGCATCCTATCAGATCGCTATGGAGTAAGGGTGGTATTCAATAGCAACAAAAACAATAGAAAGCTCACATACACATAGAAGCTGAACAATGCTCTCTACTCAATGATATCTTGGTCAAGGAAGAAATAAGGAAAGAAATCAAAACCTTTTTAGAATTTAATGAAAATGAAGGCACAGCATACCCAAATTTATGGGACATGATGAAAGCAGTGCTAAGAGGAAAACTCATAGCTCTGAGTGCCTCCAAAAAGAAGCTGGAGAGATCATACACTAGCAGCTTAACAGCACACCTGAAAGCTTTAGAACAGAAAGAAGCAAATACACCCAAGAGGATCAGAAGGCAGGAAATCATCAAACTCAGCACTGAAATCAATCAAGTAGAAATAGAAAGAGCTATACAAAGAATCAGCAAAACCAGGAGCTGATTCTTTGAGAAAATCAACAAGATAGATAAAACCTTAGCCAGACTAGCCAGAGAGCACAGAGACAGTATCCAAATTAACAAAATCAGAAATTAAAAGGGAGTCATAACAACAGAAACTGAGGAAATTCAAAAAAAATCATTAGATCCTACTACAAAAGCCTATACTCAACACAACTGGAAAATCTGGATGAAATGGACAATTTCCTAGACAGATACCAAATACCAAAATTAAATCAGAATGAAATAGACCATCTAAACATTCCCACAACCCCTAAAGAAATAGAGGTGGCCATTGAAAGTCAGAATGGCTGAGATCAAAAACTCAGGCACAGCAGGTGCTGGTGAAGATGTGGAGAAAGAGGAACACTCCTCCACTGCTGGTGGGATTGCAAGCTGGTAAAACCACTCTGGAAATCAGTCTGGCAGTTCCTCAGAAAACTGGGCATGAGAACCCTGTTATACCACTCCTGGGCATATACCCAGAGGATTCCGCAGCATGTAATAGGGACACATGCACCACTATGTTCATAGCAGCCTTATTTATCATAGGCAGAAACTGGAAAGAAACCAGATGTCTTTTAATGGGGGAATGGATATAGAAAATGTGGTATATTTACACAATGGAATACTACTCAACTATTAGAAACAATGAATTCATGAAATTATTAGGCAAATGGGTGGAAATGGAAAATATCATACTAAGTCAGGTAACCCAATCACAAAAGAACACACATGGTATGCACTCACTGATAAGTGGGTATTAGCCAAGAAGTTTGGAATACTCAAGACATAATTCACATACCAAATGATGTCCAAGAAGAAGGAAGAACAAAGTATGGATGCTCCGGCCCTTCTTAGAAGGGGGAAACAACTACCCACAGAAAGAGATAGAGAGACAAAGTGTGGAGCAAAGTCTGAGGGAGACCATCCAGAGACTAACCCACCTAATGATCCATCCCATATACAGTTACAAAACCCAGACTATTATCAATGCCCACAAGTACTTGCTGACTGGAGCTGGATATAGCTGTCACCTGGGAGGCTCTGCTAGTGCATGACAAATACAGAGGGGGACACTTTCAGCTAGCCATTGAACTGAGCACAGTGTCCCCAATGTGGGAGCTAGAGAAAGGACCCAAGGAGCTGAAGGGGTTTGCAGTGCCATAGGAGGAACAATGATATGAGCCACCCAGTACTTCCAGAGCTCCCAAGGACAAAAACATCAACCAGATAGTACACACGGTGTCACCCATGGCTCCAGATGCATAGGCAGCAGAGGATGGCCATGTTGGGCATCAAAGGGAGGAGAGGCCCCTGGTCCTGGCAAGGCTCAATGCAGCAGTGTAGGGGAATACCAGGACAGGGAAGCTAGAGGGGGTTGATTGGGAAACAGGGGGAGGGGTGGTGGCTTATGGGATTTTCTGTGTGGGAGGGACCAGGAAAGGGGAAATCATTTGAAATGTAAATAAAGAATATATCTAATAAAACCAAAACAAAAAAAACCACAAAAAAACAAAAAAACAAAAAATAAAACCACATGATCTTTTCATTAGATGCTAAAAAAAAAATTGACAAAATTCAACATCCCTTCATGTTAAAAGTCTTGGAAATTCAAGGCCCATACCTAAACTCAAGAAGTTAGACTAGAAAGAACCAAATATCCTATTAAAAATGGAAAACAGAGCTAAACAGAAAATTCATAACTGAGGAAACTCAAAGGGCCTAGGAGCACCTAAAGAAATGTTCAGTATTCTTAGTCACAGGGAAATGCAAATCAAAACAATCCTGAGATTCCAGCTCACACCAGTAAGGTAAAAATCTCAGGTGACCGCAGATGCTGGCAAGGATCGGAAGAAAGAGAAACACTCCTCCATTGCTGGTGGGATTGTAAGCTGGTAAAATCACTCTGGAAATCAGTCTGGCAGTTCCTCAGAAAACTGGACATAGTTCTACCTGAGAACCCAGGTATACCACTCCTGAGCATATACCCAGAAGATACTCCAACATGTAATAAGAACATATGTTCCACTGTGTTCATAGCAGCCCTATTTATAACAGCCAAAATCTGGAAGCAACCCAGATGTCCTTCAACAGAGGAATGGATACAGAAAATGTGGTACATTTACACAATAGAATACTACTCAGTTATTAAAACAATGACTTCATGAAATTCGCAAGCAAATGGATGGAACTTGGAAATATCATCCTAGCGATGGCGGTGGGGGTGGCGGTGGCAGCGGCAGCTGGTCTAGCAGAAGGGCTATCAGCAGTGGAACCAAGGTGACAGGGTCCAGGCAGGCCTTGCGCCCGCTTCCACTGACCTTCGCTAGCCAGCCGGGCTGCAAGCAGTGGCAGATTTACAGCGCCTTTCACCCCACAGAAGCTACATCAGAACTCTGCCTCCCGCCAGTCAGTTACGAGAGTCTCTCTCCCATCTTGGATCTCTGGCGCCAGAGAAATAAGACAGACTGAGGTACACAAATATAATCCAAGGCCAACATCATGGGGGTCTAAGCCCAATGGGCATTGGCCTGCACCCAGGCCCTAGACTGTTCAGGGGCCACTGGTGTGCAAAACCGGCCAGGAGGTTGTTAGCCCAGCAGACTCTCCTGGCACTTTCAGGGAGTGCACGCACACTCTGCCATCCTGGCCACCTGACAGAACTAATTAACAGTCATAGCCTGAGGGGGACTTTGGTCAGGCCTTAGCCTGCCAGGCTTTTGCCTAGACTCAGGGCCTCAGCAGCTAGGCTAGCCTTGTGTGCACCAACCAGGTTGGGAGATAAACTGCCCAGCAGAGTGACCAGCACTCGGAAAAGGTCCCACAGCATAGACCATCAGCACTCCCTGAAGGAGCAAACAGGTACCACCTGGTTCACACAGACAACCTGGGGCAAGGCACACTAGGGCTCCAAGGGCACCCAAGAGGAGGACAGCGCATGAGCAATCTGTAACAGGGGAAACCCAGCCATCCAGTGTTGAAGAAATAGCCCTATAGCCTCACAGGAGGCACAAATACCAGCCAGAGACAAGACCAACTAACGCCAGAAAAAACAAGATGGCAAAGGGCAAACATAGGAACGCTACTAACAGAAACCTAGGCAATATGGCAGTGTCTGAACCAAACTCTCCAACATCAGCAAGTCCTGGTTACACAAAATAGAAAAACAAGATTTGGATTTAAAATCACTGTTCATGATGCTGCTAGAAGAACACCAAAAGGACATAAATGAATCTCTTAAAGAAATACAGGGGAACATGAATAAGCTAGAAACCCATATAATGGAAACACAAAAATCACTCAAAGAAATTCAGGAGAATAAGGCTCAAGAGATAGAAGCCAATAAAGAAGAAACACACACACACACACACACACACAAAAAAAAAAAAAACTTAAAAGAAATGCAGGAGAAAGTGAGTCAAACAGCAGAAGTCATGAAAGAGGAAACACAAAAATCTCTTAAAGAATTACAAGAAAACACAAACAAGCAAGTGAAGGAGCTAAGCAAAACTATCCAGGATCTAAAATCAGAAGTAGAAACAACTAAGAAATCACAAAGGGAGACAACTTTGGAAATAGAAAACCTTGAGAAGAAATCAGGGGCCATAGATGCAAATATAAACAACAGAATACAAGAGATGGAAGAAAGAATCTCAGATGCCGAAGATACCATAGAAACCATTGACTCAACAGTCAAAGAAAATGCAAAATGCAAAAAGCTTGTATCCCAGAACATCCAGGAAATCCAGGACACAATGAGAAGACCAAACCTAAGGATTATAGGTATAGATGAGAGTGAAGATTTACAACTGAAAGGGCCAGCAAATATCTTCAACAAAATTATGGAAGAAAACTTTCCCAACTTAAAGAGAGAGATGCCCATGAATATACAAGAAGCCTACAGAACTCCAGACACACTGGACCTGAGCAGAAATACCTCTCGTCACATAATAATCAAAATCCCAAATGCACTAAACAAAGAAAGAATATTAAAGGCAGCAAGAGAAAAAGGTCAAGTAACATATAAAGGAAGACCTATCAGAATCACACCAGACTTCTCATCAGAGACCATGAAAGCTAGAAGATCCTGGGCAGATCTCATGCAGACTCTAAGAGAACACAAATATCAGCCAAGACTACTATACCAAGCAAAAATCTCCTGTATTTCTTTAAGGGGGTTATTTATGAAGTTTTTAAAGTCCTCTATCATCATGATATGGAATTTTATATTCAAATCTTGCTTTTCAAGTGTGTTAGGGTGTCCAGGGCTAGTAGTGTTTGGAGAACTGAGTTCTGATGGTGCTAAGTAGCATTGGTTTCTGTTGGTTATGTTCTTAGACTTCTCTCTTATCATCTGGTTATCTATGGTGTTAGCTTTCCTTGCTATCTCTGGCTGGAGCCTGTCCCTACTGTGAGCATGTGACCCTGTGATCCTGGTTGTGTCAGAACTCCTGGAGGACCCACTGTCTCTGTGATCCTGTTATGCTGGATGTGTCCAAAGCCCTGGTGGACAAGCTGCCTCTGAGTGGGGGAAGAGTGAGAGGAAATCGAGAGCCCACTGTCTGCTTCTTAGCTCTGGTGCAAGACAGAAGGAACGTGTGCCTCTGAATGGGTGGGGGTGCCAAATCCCCTGGGTCTTAGGGTTCTCAGGTCACATATTGGGGCTTTGGGGGGCCTTACCTGTGGCCCTGGATCTGTTGGAAATCCTGGAGGACAGATTGCCTCCGGGAGTGGGTCTAGAAATTCCTTAATATGCCTTAATATCTTCAATGACCCACTCATCATTCAACGGATTGTGTTATTTAGTCTCCCAGAGTTTATGTGTGTTTCATTTTTTGTGTGTGTGCTTTTGATATGTGCCTTCAGGTCATTGTGATCAGATGCAAAGAATTATTTCAATTTCTCTCCATTTGGGAAGACTTCCATTCTTTCCTAATATTTATTTCTTTTAGACAATGCTCCTTGGATACTAAGATTGTTTACTCTGTATTTATTGAGTAAATGATTTTGTAGCCTTCTGTTGAATCCACTTCATCTATGATGTCATTTAATGCTGATACTTATTTGATTATGTTTCCCTGGATGTTGAGGATCAAGTGAGGCCATGTAGGCAACATGAGCAAAAAAAAGTACAGAAGGTATAATGCTTATATGACATTGGGGGAAATGCATAATGGTGGTATGTAAATAGATGAATTCACTTTGAAGTTATTAAAACATACTAGAAAATCTGATCACTCATTCTGGGGAGTCAATAGAAAGCAAACTGTTTGAGATAGTACAATCATGGGGTAAAACCTAAGCTAGTTGCACTGTTCTGAAGCCTGAGAGTTTCTTGTTGCTAGGCAGTTCAATCTAGAACTCAACTCTATAGGAGAAAAAGAATGTGGGGACCAATATTCTCTTTGTTATCTTAAGTCTCAAGAAAAATCTACACTGCAGATGTGACATGAAGCAACTATCATTAGACAAGGTCATGGCCATTGTCACTTCACCTGCTAGTAAGTCATTCAAGAATTAACACTAGGGATAGAAGCACAAATATTTAGACTATGAGTTCACACAGGAACACACCTTGACTCTTATGTAGTATTTGAAACCATAAGCAGATAAAAACATTATATCTATCTTCTTTCCTATTCTGCTCTCTTTAATTGACTGGGCATTCTAAACCTTTATAATGTGTGGTTCCTCTGCTTTGGATAACACTGAGTTAGACACTATATCAGAAAAAAATGCCAGGTAGAATGACTGGTACAGAGATTGATGAGTCTGACGAAGCTATGGAAAGAAATAATGGAGAAAAGATTTTGAAGGTCAAAAGTAAGACTTTTGTAGTACATGGTACTATATGTATCTGTATGAACGATGTCACAGCCACTCCGGAGTTATGACATGTTGATTCATAGTACAACTTATTGTCTACAGTATAAAGCCAATCCAGATCATATTATTTTGTTTTCCTTTGAGAAAATTGCATGACATTTTAAGAATAAATTATGATGAAGTCATATGAATTAATTATCAAGAATATCACATCAATAATGATTAAACCTTTCCCATCAGAACAAAAACTAGTATTAAAATTATCAAAGGAATTTCATGAAAATATATTTTCTTGGAAATATAAAAATCAATAAGTAATATGTGCCTGTAGTTCAAGTTCTCGAATGGGAGTCAGAGGCTAAAGGACTATGAACTCAAACCAGGCAAAGTGATATACTGAAATCCTGTCTTTAAAAACATGAAACCCACAGACATGGACAACACCCGAGGGTATTATGATGGTACTCACAATTTACAACTTTTGTCCTCAATAGATAATTTTCTTTTCTTTTCTTCTATGATCTCTTGGTGCTTTGCACAATAAGCTTGTAGTGTGTGTGAATACTCCTAAGTGTGTGTGTGTGTGTGTGTGTGTGTTGAACTAAAAAAAATGTAATGTGAGCAGTATTTACAATCTCTCCTACATAAGGTGACACAATTCAGTATTTACAATTGAAAGAAGAATTTTATTATATATACACATACACATACATACATAAACACACACACACACACACACACATATCCACTGTTTACTGATACCTTTCGTTAAATATTTACTTTAGGTATATAAATTCATTTGTTTAAAATTTTCCAAGAGTTCTCTATCTAGGTTCAAAGGGCATCAACCATGGAAAATTAAAAATTTTACTTTCACCCATAGTTTGTACTTTAACAAAATTAAGCAGCCAGTCTAATGCACTTCGTAGAGTCATGCCTTTGAACAATACCTCAGCCATTTTAGCTCACATCTTGATCTTTCTTTTCCGCCGTGGCCTGCCCATAACTGAGATACTCCAATTTTTGTCCTTTCATTTAGTCTTTCTGCTTTAATGAATGCACCAACTCAACCAGAAGACAAACAATTAAAATCCAGCACTGCTTGCAAACAAGACAAAGGGCATCCTCCTTTGCTGTCTCATAGGATAAGGATGCTATGGGTAAGGCTGTGGTACACACACAGATACCTCATTTGTACCTCTGGCTGGAGATACTGACAATTCTTTCATCATGGCCCTTGACTGGGTATGCCCAGCACACCAGCCTCCCAGAAGTAGTGATACCCTTACAGGTCACAGGCAACAGACCAACGTGGGCTATGGGATGGCTGACCTATAGCCTGCACTTTGGGGGCCAGAAACACTTTATTTACATGAAGGCCAAGAAGTTCTTGGTATCAAGACTCTTCTCTGTATTCACTTACACTAAGCAAGGTGCTCTACACAAAGATCAGCCTTATGTCCAGAATGATTGCTACTACCATGGCTTTATGGATGGAGACACAGAGTCCAGGGTTGCTATTAACACCTGCTATGGAGGCTTTCAAGGAATATTACAGATAAATGGCACAGTGTATGAAATCAAGCCCAAGAAACTTTCTTCTACATTTGAACATTTGGTTCACAAGCTAGACAGTGAGGAGAAAGCTTCACTTCCCATGAGATGTGCCTTGACAGAAGAAGAGATAGCACGGCAAATGATGCTTCAGAAGAATGAGAACCCCACTCTGATGCAAAGCCAGTATGAGGGATGGTGGACTCACAAGCGTTTTCTTGACCTGGCATTGGTTGTTGACCGTGATCGAGTTCGTTATCATAACAATAATAGGACACATGTGTTAATGGAAGTTTTCATCATTATCAATATAATTAATGATATTTTTCTTGCACTGGATATTGAGGTAATTTTAATTGGAGTTGAGATGTGGAATGAAGGAAACCTTGTTCCAGTGAATAGAATGGATATTCTTCTAAAAGAGTTTTGTATTTGGAAGACTCTCAGCTTTAATATTCGTATTCCAAATGACATTACACATATTTTTGTGAATCATTATTACGGTGGGCTCCTTGGTTTAGCTTATGTTGGAACTGTCTGTGTGCCATCTCTTAATTGTGGAGTTGATCGTCTGTTAGGACGTGACCTTTTGTTATTTGGACATATTATAGCACACGAGATGGGTCATAATTTGGGTATGAAGCATGACAGAAGCTCATGTACATGTGGAACTAAGGATTGCTTAATGTCTGCAACATACAATGGCAACGATGCATTCAGTAACTGTAGTTATGATGCACTTTGGACAAAATATGCTACTGCAAATTGTTTGCGCAAGGATAAGAAGTCAATAGGCAACCTAGGAACCCAGTTCTGTGGTAATGGAGTGGTTGATGACGGAGAGCAGTGTGATTGTGGAGACAGGCATTCGTGTGCAGTAGATCAATGTTGTAACTCCAGGTGTACCCTCAATGATGGTGCTGCCTGTGCTTTTGGGCTTTGCTGCTTACATTGTCAGATCTTGCCAGCAGGCACAATCTGCAGAGAAAAGGTCAATGAATGTGACCTTCCAGAATGGTGCAACGGGCATTCCTCTAAGTGTCCTAATGACGTTTATTTGCTCAACGGGAGCCCCTGTAAAGATGGTGGCTACTGCTATGAAAAGAGTTGTAATATCCGAGATGAACAGTGTAAGCAAATCTTTGGCAAAGAAGCCAGGAGTGCATCTCACAGTTGCTACAGAGAACTCAACACCCAAGGTGACCGTTTTGGCAACTGTGGTATGATCAGAGATACATACTTAAGATGTAGTGACTCAGATAGCCTCTGTGGCAGAGTTCAGTGTGAGAACGTAACAGGCATTCCATTTTTGCAAGAGCATTCCACTATACACTGGACTCATCTCAATGGTGTCACCTGCTGGGGGACTGACTACCATTTTGGGATGACAATCCCTGACATTGGTTTTGTGAAAGATGGCACAGACTGTGGTCCAGAGCATGTGTGTATTAATAAGAAGTGTGTCCGTAAGTCCATGTGGCTACATCAGTGTTCACCCAAGACATGTACTATGAAAGGTGTATGCAACAACTTATACCACTGCCACTGTAACCATGGGTGGGAGCCACCACATTGCCTGGAAAGTGGCCTTGGAGGGAGTGTTGACAGTGGCCCACCACCTGGGGAAGAAGAGGAACCCCAGGAAAATATGAACCTGATTATTCTGGTTGTTTTTGTTATTTTCTTATTCTTTCTGTTACCTTGGCTTTTGAATAGGTATGTTTCCACTTCAGAGGAGGAGGAAGAGAACAATATAGCAAGCCATGAGTTCCAACAGCAACAGGTTGAAATGTGAAAAGTAACACGCTATAAGCCTTCATGCATTACCACGTATCATCTTGGCATGTGTAGCATTGCATGTTTTAAAATTAGCTGACAGAAAGTTCTAGAGATATTTAATATTTCAGCATGGAAAATAAACCCCTCAGTGTTCAATAAAAGTATAGTTCCTGGTATATATGTAATGTCTTTCACTTTCAGCAATTTTAGTGCCTCATGCTATCTTACAGTGTTCATAGTTAAGCCCACCCCTTGGGGATCCCCCTTTTGTTTTGCCTCTCTCAGTTCTAACCCCCCCACACACACACTCACATACACACTCTCTATTCTTCTTGGCACACACAGAACAGGATTCTTTGGGTCCTTGTTTCTCACTGTTGGTCCTCTGCAGTAGAACTCTCCTACACTGGAGTCACGGCGAGATTGAAACCTGGATTGGAAACTTGTTTAAGAGAAGTTCTGGTCAGTGTAACCTCAGAGGCCTTTCTCACTTGGGTGGCATCAGAAGCTTTATTTGACTCTTGAACACAGGGTGTGACCTATATCATGCGTGTATCCACAGATAGTGTTGCCTTTAGTCACATTGGACAGACACATGTTCATCAAAACCTGTACCACTGTGAAGTCTTGGAGAAGAATTTTAGTCCCGTGTCAATGGATCTCAATCAAAAACATAGCCATGCCAGAATGCAAATATGTCCTGGATTATAGTATGATCTGTCCAGAATAGACAAGCCCTTAATACCTACATTTAATCCCTAGCAATGAAGGTCAAGGTTTGGTTGTAGGAAGAGGCAACCAGGGCTGAAAGTGAAGTCTAATTGTGGGCAAAGTAACAAATCAGAGAAACAATTGACAGATAAGCCAAAGATAAGTTATGTCCAACTCAGAGAACAGCATAGGAATGAGAGGCTACTTTCTAGCAGTACAGTGAGAGAAATGTGTGACAGTTTTTACCCAGAAAGTTTTACAAAGGGAGTGGCAGAGAGAACAACCTAGACACAGGTAAAGACAGAAAAAAGCCAGAGAAGGATCAGGAGCCAGGATATTAAAACATGTTGCTGAGCACCATGAGAAAGGAGAGAGAGAAGATGGGGTGAGGACAAGCTGACATGGGTAGAAATTATCAATCATGACCATGAGCCGGGCAGTGGTGACGCACGCCTGTGATCCCAGCACTCTGGGAGGCAGAGGCAGGCGGATTTCTGAGTTCGAGGCCAGCCTGGTCTACAGAGTGAGGTCCAGGACAGCCAGGGCTACACAGAGAAACCCTGTCTCAACACCTCCACCCCCCAAAAAAACATGACCATGAGAATTGGCTGATTAAAGTTAAGAGCTGCACAGATGGAATATAGCAAGTTCCAAAACTTGGGTTATTGATGGAGAAGTAATTCCATTAGCTTTTAGGGTAGATATCTGCCCAACGCTAGTGCATTAAAGGTTTATTATAAATGTAAAAAAAAAAAAAAACAAAGAAAGAAAACATATAGCTGAAGTTAATTAGAGGCCAAGCAGAGCAATTCAGTGATAAGCTGAGAAGAGTCAGATTGAATCAGTCAGTTTGGAGGATTAGATTGTTAGGAGGCTACTAGATCCAGGCCTTACCCTAGGGATAGTTAGAATAAAGAAAGAAAAGCCTGGGCTGAACCCAAACTAGGATTCACACAGCTTGTGTATGTCTGTCATCTCATCCCATTATCAGAGGAAATAAAAGTGACATTTAGAAGGTCTCCAGCAATAGATAATTGCAAACTACCTTTGAGACTTCTGGCTGACCCAACTCCATTGTCTCCTGAGTGGCCGTAAGGTGGTATTAGAAATGGCTCAGAGAGTAGACAGTGCTTCTACTAGCTTCCCTAGCACATCATTCTCATCCCCAGAGAAGCAGAACAACTGTCAAACAACCTCCCTCCTGAGGGCTGAGTCCTGGGTCCCTGAACCTTTTCTGAATCACAAAGATTCCAGTGCCCTGTTGCCAAATCCTTCTTTAGATATTAGGGTTCCACAATCAAGGAACTAACTCCCAAACTCATAGCCGAATATCCTCAGTCTCTTCATAGTGACCTCCAGTCCAGAGTTGATAGAGACACCATGTAGTTGGCAGTGTGGGGGTCTCTCAAGAAAGTATTTTGTCATGTCTGGATGCTGAGTGATATGTCACATCCCTTAGTAAACCAGAGAACACAGGAGAGAGTCACATGCATGAGAATTCTTTTAAAATCTCCACATGTTCATTTTGCTCCATTGGGATTTTTGCCTTGTACTTAAGTATAATGTCTGAAGGCCTCTAAACTGGAGCTCCTATTGCTAGCAATTCAACATCTTTACACCTTTGTTTGCAGTATCGGATGCAGACGCAGGGCTATGGCGCTTGTGCCATCACTAAAATGGCAGCCTCACAATTTTGAGGAACTGACTTCTCAAGAATCCATGCTAAAAGGCCAAGTGTGGTGGTTTGTGGATGATTGGAATGCTATTTCTGGTCAGGTAGAGTTAGGCAGCTTCATTCTTGGGTTCATTCCTTAGCAGTCTATCCTATCTTGTGAACTCCAAGTCAACAAGAGTCCTTGTCTTGAAGGAGGTGGACAGAGTGTCTGAGGGTTCTACTTGAGGTTGTGACCTCATGAACATGCTCTTACATGCATGTGTACTTTCACCCAATCACATATGTTCACACACAAAGATACATATGCCCACACCACATACATACACATATGTGTATATAAAGAATAGGATCCAGAATATTGTAATATTTACAGAGCCATTGGAATAAAGTTAAGTATTCACTGTCATGTTTCCTATGCAAATAATACCAATAATCCTCAACTTTGAAAAATCGTAGCATAAAGAAGCAGATCACTCTGCTGGTGAGAACCACATCAATAGAAATGTCAAACCTTGAGACAAATCTGAAATGGGCAGAGAAAGCTCAGCCTGCATTTGATCAGCTTTGGCTCCTTGGTGTGCCATGGGTGTTAGGTAGAGTCAGGGTGAGGATCTCTGCTGAGAGGGAAAGCCCAGGTCTCTTGCTCTGACACAACACTAAACTCAAGTTTTGAGTGTTAGAACAAGGCATTGTTAAGTCATGGTGATTATCATACCATCCTGCATCATCATTCCTAAGTCATGTGATGAATTTGAGGGCTTCCTGGGCCCTCTGCATTAACAACTGACATTTCTAAATTCTACAACTTCATGAACCACATTGCTTATGAACATGAGACATGAAGGAGGCTTGTCTCAAGTAAGTAAAGTGTCTGTGTTAGGATTCTTTATTGATATTGAACTTGAAGTCAGCAAGAGAGTAGACTGAGCCTCTCTATACTGGTGAGATTAATCCTTACAGACATCCTGTAAGGCTGTAAGTCTGGCATATAGTCTTCTGGAATGAAAGTCTGGAAGACCACATGTGAACAGTGAAACAGCAGAAGAGTGAAGGACGGCTGGCCCAAGATGGACTAATTCTGACCTTGATCATCCATGACTGTGTTGGGTAATCGTCTTTGCTGTATTTTTCTAAGACAGAAAACAGAGTAACATGGTGTATCTACCTGGGGAGCAATTGGCTGTATTTAGATATACCTGAACACAGATTAGCATTTATAACCTTAGCGTGGCTTGACTATCTCCATCAAATTAATTTCATTTCCTTTGGCAGTGTAATAGTAATTGATGGAGCATAAAAATGTATTTAGGGACATATTGATCTTATGGATGAAGGTTCTTACCCAAGTACTAACAAAGCCCAAATTTGCTTAGCTTTGTAATCAAAAGACATATATTCTATTCATGACATTCCGAATGAAGTGAACTGAGTTGATTATCGCATCATTTAGGATACTATTACTGGAGAGAAATGAATGAAAATGTATCCAAGACAAGTATCTGCCTGTAGACCAATGTAAGAAGATTATCAAAGTCCACATATGGACAAGTATTTTAAACGGAAGGAAACACCATACTCTTTATTCAGTAATATTTTTATTAATTGTTTGGGAATGTTTTTATTAATCCTTTGTGAACCTTGAGTACTCAAACTTCCCACTCCTCTGAAGTCTGCCCCCCAATGCCACCTTAATTCTGTCTCCCATCCCCATACACACAGATCAAAAAGAAAAAGAAAGAAAAAAGTTAAATTTGTGTGACTCATATATTCAGTGGAACATTATCAAACTCCCAGTCCCTTAAAGATAACTGAGTTTTTCCTCCGACCCAGAAGCCATTAATAACAGAGAGCTACACTTCAGCATCCTTATTTTCTAAATTCTTTGTTTACATTCCAAATGCTTTCCCCTTTCCCAATTCCCCCCCCCCCCCCGTCCCCATATGTCCCATAAGCCTTCTTCTCTCCACCCATTCTCCAATCACCTCCCTCCTTTTTTCTCTGTCTAGTACTCCCCTACAATGCTGGATCAAGCCTTTCCAGGATCAGGGCCCTCTCCTTACTTCTCCATGGGAGTCATTTGATATGCTAATTGTGTCTTGGGTATTCAGAGCTTCTTGGTTAATTAATATCCACTTATCAGTAATTGCATTCCATGTGTATTCTTTTGTGACTGGGTTACCTCACTTAGGATGATATTTTCCAGTTCCAACCATTTGCCTAAAACTTTCATGAATTCATTGTTTTTAATTTTCAGCATCCTTATGATAATTTTTAAGTGTCTGTTTCTGTAATACGAACAGTGCAGCAACCTTTGCATAAACAAGTGGGCTACACAGCCACAAAAGCATCTCCTCCAGGAAGACCTTATTGAGGACTTCCTTAGAGACCAAGGATTGCTGACTCAAACAATGCCAGCCAAACAGGAACTACAGTTTAGAAGAGGTACTTTCTTGGGACCAATTTGACACAGGTAGAGGGTACTAAAGGAACTTATAGAAGCATTCAGAGGAGCTTGCTGCAACATTTCTCACTTCCATGCCATCTTACCTCCAATTCCCAAGGGCAAGTAGGGTCGAGTACAGGCAGCACCCTTCTATGGACTTCTGTCTAGGCTGTTACTTTGGAAGGGGGGATTGGTGGTTTTCACAGAAGCCATGTTTCTTTTTCTCAAATGAGTCTGTAGTCATCAATACCATGGCAATGTAGTTTTTTTTTTTTTTTTTTTTTTTTTTTTTTTTTTTTTTTTTTTTTTTGCTATTTATAGTCAGTGGGAGCATGGATCATGGATTACACGTGGTTTCTAGTAACAGCACAGAACATGAACATGCTACTGACCTCAGTATGGCCTTCCATGATGCTAAAAAACCAGCCATATGCTGCATAGGCCACAGACATCATCACAACCCTAGAACAGCACAGACCAAAGACATCAACATGAGCTTCTGTACTACTATGTGCCATGGACATCAAAGCAGACCTTGACTGCAATAGGACCATGGACCCAGACATGGTCCCCAACAGCAGAATTAACCTGGACATCAACATTTTCCCAGGTGGCAGCACAGGCCACCTATATTAATATGACCCCAAGCTCAGCAAAGTCCTCTGTCATTAGCATAGCCTCAGGTTGTAGCACAGACCATTGAGATTTACACAGCCTTCAGTAGTAACATAAGTCCAAGCTGTAGCAGGACCACAGGAGCACACATGGCCCTCAGCAGTTGCAGAGACCTGAGGATTATCATGACCTCAGTTAAGCCTCCCCATCTCCCACTTGTCACTTCATTTATCTTTCTTACTTCTCAATGAAAAGTCCTACCTCTCATGAAAAGACCTTCATTGTAATGCCATTGGAAAATGCAATATATCGTTATATATATATATATATATATATCCTGTGTGTGCATAGAGATATATAGAGATAAGGATACAGATACAGATACTGATACAGATACAGATACAGATATAGTCACTCTCATAGACTTCCTGGAACCTTTCCTATCCCAGGTATCTGGCATGGCTAAGAGATGCACCCCACACCCTCCAGCAGACTTCTGTTGACACTACAGGCCCTTTCTCCATGGCCTTCCCTACATCTGAGACCTTTGGGATAAATAAGGAAGGAAAAATTGTGGATCTAATAATGATGGGTTTGACTGCCAAATTGACAAGTGATCAGTTTTTCTGGATGGTTTTGTGTTTCAACTTGACACAAGTTCAAATCATCAGAGACAAAGGAGCTTTGGATTAGAAATGCCTCCATAAATACAAACTAAACAGAGACAGTGAAACTAACAGAAGTTTTGGACCAAATGGATTTAATAGATATCTATAGAACATTTCATCCTAAATCAAAAGAATATACCTTCTTCTCAGCACCTCATGGTATCTTCTCCAAAATTGACCATATAATTGGTCACAAAACAGACCTCAACAGATATAAGAAGATCAAACTAATTTCATGCCTCCTATCAGATCACTATGGAGTAAGGGTGGTCTTCAATAGCAACAAAAACAACAGAAAGCCCACATACACATGGAAGCTGAACAATGCTCTACTCAATGATAGCTTGGTCAAGGAAGAAATAAGGAAAGAAATCAAAACTTTTCTAGAATTTAATGAAAATGAAGGCACAACATACCCAAACTTATGGAATGAAAATGAAAGCAGTGCTAAGAGGAAAACTCATAGCTCTGAGTGCTTACAAAAAGAAACTGGAGAGAGCATACACTAGCAGCTTAACAACACACCTGAAAGCTTTAGAACAGAAAGAAGCTAATACACCCAAGAGGAGTAGAAGACAGGAAATCATCAAACTCAGGGCTGAAATCAACCAAGTTGAAATAAAAATAAATATACAAAGAATCAACAAAACCAGGAGCTGATTCTTTGAGAAAATCAACAAGATAGATAAACCTTTAGCGAGACTAACCAGAGGGCACAGAGACAATATCCAAATTAACAAAATCAGAAACAAAAAAGAAGAAATAACAACAGAAACTGAGAAAATTCAAAAAATTAGCATATCCTACTACAAAAGCCTATACTGAAGACAACTGGAAAATCTGGATAAAATGGATAATTTTCTAGACAGATACCAACTATCAAAGTTTAATCAGGATCAGATAGACCATCTAAATGGTCCCAAAACCACTAAAGAAATGGAAGTGGTCATTGACAGTCTCCCAACCAAAAAAAAGCACAAGACCAGATGGTTTTAGTGCAGAATTCTATCAGACCTTCAAAGAAGACCTAACACCAATACTCTTCAAACTATTCCAAAAATAGAAATAGAAATGGAACCCTACTCAACTCGTTCTATGAAGCCACAATTCACTGATACCAAAACCACACAAAGATCCAACAAAGAAAGAGATCGATGCAAAAGTACCCAATAAAATTCTAGCCAACTGAATCTTAGAACACATCAAAACAATCATTCACCAATGATCAAGTAGGCTTCATCCCAGGGATGCAGGGATGGTTCAATATACAGTAATGTAATCTACTACATAAACAAACTCAAAGAAAAAAACCACATGGTCATTTCATTAAATGCTGAAAAAGCATTTGGAAAAATTCAGCATCCTTTCATATTAAAGGTCTTGGAAAGAACAGGAATTCAAGGGCCATACCTAAACATAATAAAAATTATATACAGCAAACCAGTAGCCAACATCAAACTAAATGGAGAGAAACTTGAAGAATTCCCACTAAAATGAGGCACCGGACAAAGCTGCCCTCTCTCCATATTTATTCAAAATAGTACTTGAAGTTCTAGAGCAATTAGAAGTAGCTAGATCAATCAGACAACAAAAAGAGGTTGAAGGGATACAAATTGGAAAGGAAGAAGTCAAATTATCACTATTTGCAGATGATATGATAGTATACTTCAGTGACCCAAAAAACACTGCCAGAGAACTACTACAGCTGATAAACAACTTAAGCAAAGTGGCTGGATATAAAATCAACTCAAGCAAATCAGTAGCCTTCCTATACTCAAAGGATAAACAGGCTGAGAAAGAAATTAGGGATATGACACCATTCACAATAGCCACAAACAGTATAAAGTATCTTGGGGTGACTCTAACCAAACAAGTGAAAGATCTATATGACAGGAACTTCAAGTCTTTGAAGAAAGAAATCCAAGAAGACCTCAGAAGGTGGAAAAATCTTCCATGCTCTTGGATTGGCAGGATTAATATAGTAAAAATGGCCATCTTGCCAAAAGCAATATACAGATTCAGTGCAATCCCCTATCAAAATCCCAACTCAATTCTTCAAAGAATTAGAAAGAGCAATTCTCAAATGCATCTGGAATAACAAAGAATCCCAGGATAGCTAAAACTATTCTCAACACTAAAAGAACTCCTGGGAGGAATCAGTATCCCTGACCTCAAGCAGTACTACAGAGCAATAGTGTTAAAAACTACATGGTATTGGTACAGTGACAGGCAGGTAGATCAATGGAATAGAATTGAAGACCCAGAAATGAACCCACACTCCTATGGCCACTTGATCTTTGATAAAGGAGCTACAACCATCCAGTGGAAAAAAAGACAGCCTTTTCAACAAATGGTACCAACTGGAGGTCAGTATGCAGAAGAATGCAAATTGATTCATTCTTATCTCCTTGTACTAAGCTCAAGTCCAAGTGGATCAAGGACCACTACATAAGACCAGACACACTGAAACTAATAGAAAAGAAACTGGGGAAGACCCTTGAGCACATGGGCACAGGGGAAAAGTTCCTGAACAGAACACCAACAGCTTATGCTCTAAGATTAAGAATTGACAAATGGGACCTCATAAAATTACGAAGTTTCTGTAAGGCAAAGGAGACTGTCAAAAGGACAAAATGGCAACCAACAAATTGGGAAAAGATCTTTACCAACCCTACATCCAACAAAGGGCTAATACCCAAGATATACAAAGAACTCAAGAAGGTAGACCCCAGAGAACCAAATAACCCTATTTAAAAATGGGGTACAGAGCTAAACAAAGAATTTTCACCTGAGGAATATCAAATGGATGAGAAGCACCTTAAGAAATGTTCAACATCCTTAGTCATCAGGGAAATGCAAATCAAAACAACCCTGAGATTTCACCTCACACCAGTCAGAATGACTAAGATCAAAAACACAGGAGAAAACAGGTGCTGGATGTGAAGAAAGAGGAACACTCCTCCACTGCTGGTGGGGTTGCAAGCTGGTACAACCACTCTGGAAATCATTCTGGTGGTTCCTCAGAAAACTGGGCATGACACTTCCAGAGGACCCTGCTATACCACTTCTGGGCATATACCCAGAGGAGTCTCCAGCATGTAATAAGGACACATGCTCCACTATGTTCATAGCAGTCCTATTTATAATAGCCAGAAGCTGGAAAGAAGCCAGATGTCCCTCAATGGAGGAATGGATACAGAAAATGTGGTATATTTTCACTATGGAATACTACTCAGCTATTAAAAACAATGAATTCATGAAATTCTTAGGCAAGTGGGTGGAACTGGAGAATGTCACCCTGAGTGAGGTGACCCAATCACAAAAGAACACACATGGTATGCACTCACTGATAAGTGGATATTAGCCCAGAAGCTTGGAATACCCAAGAAACAATTCACATATCAAATGATGCCCAAGAAGAAGGAAGGAGAGGCCCTTAGTCCTAGAAAGGCTCGATGCAGCAATGTAGGGGAATACCAAGACAGGGAAGTGGGAAGGGGTTGGATTGGGAAACTCCAGATTCTAGCTCTGCTGTCCTCCATTCCTGCCCTGAGTTCCTCCAGTGAGAGACTATGATATGGTGGTGTTAGCCATTCCCTCCCCCTTCAACTTGTTTTTGGTCATGGTGTTTCATTACAGCAAAAGCCATCCTAATTCAGACAGAAGACTAATATAAATAATACATGGGACTTAGGTGATAGCCCAGTACGTAAAGTGCTTGCTATACAAACATAAGGTATGAACTCTGATCCCTAGTATCCACATAAGGAGGCAGGCATGGAGGCATACACCTGTAATTCAACAACTAGGACTGGGTATGGAGGCAGGCGGATCCCCTAAGCTCCTGAGTCATCCAGCCTAAGTGAGCTGATAAACTCCAAGTCCATTGAGAGTGCTTATTTCAAATAAACAGAGAGGGAGGATGAGTGTCCACAAGATGCCAAGCATCAGTTATCAGTTTCCCCAAATGCATGCACACAAGTGCACACATGCATACACAGGTGAACACACAGGCACGACATACATTCATAGGCACGGGTACATATACCACAATAATGCTAAGACACACACATATAATAATACAGATAAATGATAAACAGAACAATATGGAAAGAACCAGACCAATTTTTTGTTTTGTTGTTGTTGGTGGTTTTTTTTTTAAGTGAAGTAGAGTTTTCACAGGAAGAAACACACATGGCCAATAAATACTTAAATTTATTCAAGATATTTAGCTAGCTGTTGGTAGCTCTCCACCAAACAATGGTAAGGGCCTATTGCCAAACACACCATTTATATATCTCATTTAACCAAGAGAAATTGAGCAGGTGCCTAATTACAGTCTTTACCCCCTCTTAACTAGTGTTCATGATCCTAGAAGAAACTATGCATGCTATCAGAGGACAAAGGTAACTACTGAGTCAGGTTGTTTGATGCACAAAGTCCAAAAACTTTGATGTGAAATTGTTACCTTTCCTGTGTGATACACTGGAACAATAGTGGCACAAACATTGTTGGAGTAAACAACCACTTTCGGCTTGGATTTAAGTCCAACTCCACAAGGTGCAACTCATGCTTGGCACTGCTCAGGTAGCCAAGAGCTGGAGACTAGATAGGCCATGAACCTAGGGGAAAACCAAACAGCGTTCTGTTAAAAACTCCTGTTAAAATGACTCCGAACAACATTCCACTTCTGGTCATAGGTCAGCATCTTGATCAGCCATCACCACAGAAGCTTCCTCCTGCAGTAGATGGCAACTAAAACCGAGACTTAAAACTGGGGAATGTGCAGAGAGAGAAAGAGAGAGAGAGAGAGAGAGAGAGAGAGAGAGAGAGAGAGAAGAGAGAGCGAGCCGGGAGGTGGGGAGGAGGGTCCAGGAAAAGGTGAATGCATAAAAACCATGATCACCATATATTGTATAAAATAAAATTTTATCTTCAATAAAAAACTCTCATCCATCAAGAAAATGCAAATCTAAACATTGTTCATGCAGTTTTTAGTTTAAGGGACTTATATTCTTAGTCCTTACCTGCTCTCTGCTTTCTGCTCTAGTAGCCTCAGAGTTTTAAGTCTTACATGATGGTCTTCTGAAAGTTCATTCTTGTGCAGAGTGAGAAAGGCATATCTCTTTTCATCCTTCTACATGTGGATATCCAACCTTAAAAATATAGATGTGTCAAAACAGTCTTGTTACGTGTATTTTTAACAATATTGCTGCTCCTTTGCCTGGGGCGCACTCTTGGCAGCCAGCGCTCCACCGGGGTTATCTATTCATCCTGGGTAGCTTCGCCAAGCTGGAGCTCCGACATCGCTCTCCTGCCAGCCTGCACTACACCTGGTTACCTCTACCCTAGAGCTCGGTCCTTTGCCTGATTCTCCCGTTCCAAAGCCCCTAAATCCCGCCCCGATTATGCTCTTTTTCTTCCAGCCCACTTTAATGCTGAGAATAGAAAACACAAGACAGTTCTAACACTTTAAAACCAGCCAGATAACACAACTGCTGGGCACGGAATCTATTGCCCTAAACTCATCAGCTATCCTATGTCAGTATTCCGCTGGTGGCAGAGGTCCCACCAGTTCTAGACTACCCCAGGCCTTATATGACATTTGTGTTCCCCTCCCAGAAGCCTGGCTGAGAAAGGAACTCTGCATCTAGTCTTTTCCTCTTCCTCCTGGAACCCGGAAATCCCACCCTTTTTCCTTCACCCAGCGATTAGCTTCCACTGTCTTTAACTGACACTATCAAGAACCAATTAGAGAGCCGGGCGGTGATGGCGCACTTCCTGTAATCCCAGTACTCTGGGAGGCAGAGGCAGGCTGATTTCTGAGTTCAAGGCTAGCCTGGTCTACAGAGTGAGCTCAAGGACAGCCAGGGCTATACAGAGAAACCCTGTCTCGAAAAAACCAATCCAAAAAGTAAAATAAAATAAAAAGAACCAATTAGGGAATCAATACCTCCCTGTACACAGCATTCTTCTTATCCAGACAAAAAACCAGCTGACTGTAGCTACATGGGTTTATGTCTGGCCCTTCTCTTCTCTGCTTATTAATCTAATTATCTGGTTTTGTCCCAGTACCATGTGCCTCTTGTTCTATGGCTCTGTAATATAACTTGAAATCAGGTGTGGTGACACTACCAGTCTTGGGTCTTGGACTAGGATTGCCTTGGTTCTCTGAGAACTTTGTGTTTGCACATTAATTTTGATATTTTTTTCTAGTTCTGTGAAGACAAGCATTGGAATTTGATAGGAATTGCATTGACTCTGTAGACTATTTCTGTTATGGTAGATATTGTCTCAAAATTGGTTCTTCTAACCTATGGGAATGGCAGCTTTTCTAGTATCCTCTTCAACTGCTCTCTTCAATGTTTTAAAATTCCCATTGTGGAGATCTTTTACTTCATTGGTTGACTGTACGAGAGGTCTTTGGTTTCGGTTTGTTTTGAGGCAATGGTGAATGGAATTGCTTCTTTGGTTTCTTCCTCAGCATGTTTATTATTTGTAATAGAAATACTTTAGGTTGTGTATGGTAATTTTGAATCCTTCCATACTGCTGAAAGTGTTCATCAGTTTTTGAGAGTTCTCTGGTGTAGTCTTTTGGGTCTCTTAAATACATAACCACAGATTTTGCAAATAAGAATTCTTTGACTTGCTAAGCAGTGGGAGGGTATGCGTTTAATCCTAGTGCTGGGAAGGCAGAGGTTGATGGATCTTATAAGTTCAAGGCCAGCCTGGTCTGCAGAGGGAGTTTCAGGACAGCAAGAGCTATACAAAGGAATACAGTCTCATTGAACCCCAAAACAACCAACCAAGAAAGCAAGCAAACAAACAAACAAACAAGCAACCAACCAAACAACCAAACAACAACAAGCCTTTGACTTCCTCCTTTCCCATTGCTATTCCCCTTATTTAGTTCTCTTCTCTGCGATGTTCTAGCCAAGCCTTCCAGTATTGCACTGAATAGAAGTGGAGAAAGTAGACAATGATTTGGGCCCTGATATTCGCAGAACAGCTTTGTGCTTTTCCCTAATTAATATAATGTTGGATATATATGTATACATATATGTGTATATGTATATATGGTAATAGATTATAGATGAGATATAGATATAGAGTTCTTTATTATCTCCTGATATGTTCTGATATGGCCCATCTAACACAGTTCTTCAAGACATTTATTTTGAAGAAGTGTTAGCTTTTGTCAATATCATTACATGTTTTTTGTGGTAGTCATGAAATTTGTCTTCTACCATTCATTTAAGAAATATACTGTGATTATTTATGTCTGGGTGCTGAACCATCCTGGCATCTGGAGAATAAAGCTAACTTAATCACATTTAATAATCTTTCTGATGTCTTTGTTAAATTATTCCTTGATTTCATTTATTTTTTTAAATATTCATATACAATATCTTCAGTCATGACTTCCCTTCTCATATCTCTTCCCAGATCCTCCCTACAACTCTACCTTCCTACCTACCCACCCAACTTCATGTTCTCTCTCTTTACAGAACAACAACAAAAAACCCAAAACACTAAATTCAAAACACACCAAAAACAATATAAAAAGGAAAAAAAAAAAGCCCATATACAAAAAATAAAGAACCTGGAGTTCATTTTGTTCTGGCCAGCTAATCCTGTCCATGGGACCAACCCTGAGGTGTGGTTAACATGCACAGAGATATTGAACTTGAGAAACTGAATTCCCCCTTCCCATCAGTCATTGATTGCAAATGACTTGTTGGTTAGGGGTGACAGGTCCTGTTCATGCCCCTCTCGGTTCTGGGACCCCATCTGCATAGACACTTTGCCGAGTTGACTTGTGCCTCTAGGCTGTTTTCTTGAAGTCAACCATTGCTTGTAACTCTTACAATTCCCTGCCTCATTTTCCCCCATGAATCCCTGAGAATTGAGGAAAGGGATTTGAGAGAGAAATCTGATTTTGGACTGAGTCCTCCAAAGTCTCTCACTTCCTGCTCACTGTCCACTTGCGAGTCTCTGTGTTAATATCCATCTACTGCAAGAAGAAGCTTTTCTAATGAGGATGGAGGGAGGCACTGCTTGTCCTCTTCCACTATTGTCGTAGTCTCTATTGTCAGTGTTCCTGTTATTTTGAGCTCTGAGTCTTTCCGCCTTACAATTTCTTTGGAAATAACCAAATTCACCACAATTAAAGCATCAAGCATTTAGGATTCCTGATATATCTAGCTATGATCTGCCTATGATATTTGCATTTACTCCTGAGAACCAATATCAGTTGTTTCCCTTGTGTATTCATCCACAGGGGTCCATGTGCTTTCAATGGTCTGATGGCTTTCTTACCCTTGGTGTTTACATTCTCAAATGCTAATATTTATATCAATGACTGTCTGGTTTCAGGGTCTGTTATGGCTTTATTCACAGGTGAACTCAACCTCTGTAAGAATTCTGGGAAGGCTTCTCCAGAATTTTGCATCATTTTAGTAAATGAAATAGTTTTTCCCCCCAGGTTCCTCAACCAAATTCCAAGTTCCTAAAGCATCAACATGACATTGTTCAACTACACCATCATTGTCAGATTGCATTTGTTCTTGTAAGTCAGCAGAACGCCCTTCATCAAGTAGATGGTTTTTGGTAACATTTTTTTTTAAGGATTTATTTAGTATTATATGTAAGTACACAGTAGCTGTCTTCAGACACACCAGAAGAGGGCATCAGATCTCATTACGGATGGTTGTGAGCCACCGTGTGGTTGCTGGGATTTGAACTCAGGATCTTTAGAAGAGCAAGCAGTCAGTGCTCTTAACTGCTCAGCCAACTCTCCAGCCCCCGTTGGTAACATTTATTGCCCTTGCTAAATGGCACTGTCCTGGTTTTGTGGCTTCCTGCCTCCATCATAACAACCTTTGTAATTGTTCATCTTCTAATACAGCTGACACCAATCCCTCCCCGTCTTGTGGGACAACCCTATGCTGTATTTATTGAATGTTTCTTTGACAGAGGAAGAATGTAAATTATATATTACAATAGCCTCTTTAAAATGCTTTAGGTCTAACATGTCTATGGGTTGCCACCATTGGAAGCAAGTATATGCTGAACAAAGACTGGGAAGGCTGAAGGTGCCTGTGTGGGCCCAAGCATATTCGCTGGCGTTGCACTCAGTTGTGCATTAACCGGTTGTACCTGTGCCATTGCTTGCTCTTTCATCTGGGTGGGGCAGCAGTTTATTTTCTACTCTAGTTTGCTTTTGTCGTTCATCATGCAGTACATTCCTGATCTCATTCACCAAGCCTGAACATTTTTCTCCTCCCTGTGGCCCCTTGTGTTTCCCAAGCACCTCTACCTCTATCTGCAAACTCTTTATGTCCACAGCCAACTCTGCATTCTTCGCTAACAGAAGAGAATTGTCTGGGTTTCCCATTATTTCCAAAACAGTATACGTGGAAATTATGAAGCAAAACAAACAAACAAAAATCCTTCTGGGACCAAGGCAGATTTCCTCCCAGCCATGTTGTGAAACTCCTTAAGCAACATTGCTAAGAATTCATAATCTCTCATTTTCTCTATATTACAAACCCATTATGCCTAAGCCACGTTGGGTACCACCTGTAACTTTAATTTTTTTAAAAAAACATATTTGTAATGATGGTTTTTAAATGTTTTAGCCTCTCTTCTTGCCTACCTACCACCCACCAGAGGTAGTAGAAAAGAAAGGACATGGGGGATGGACCGTTTAGAAAGGTTCTTTGGAATAATCCCATTTGCATTGTCAGGAAATCAGCAATTCAGTTCACAGATCACCAGTGGCAGCTCAATCCACTCACAAACGCTTCACAGATATACCCACAGTCCAGTTCAGTAGTGTCAGGATAGACCAGCAGGAGAAGTTCTAGCTGTGCCACCCCTCTTCCCTCAGCAAAGTGAAGATCAGTGAAGACTCAAGACCAGAAACACTCCTTCATGTGTTTGCCTCAGCAAAACACCTTCCAACACAACTGAGTTTTCAAAGAACCTTTAAGCTTCCATTTCAGAATATCAGTACTAACTTTCCGCTAGACCCATGACCTATCTAATGTCAGGTTCATGCCCACTTTTGCAGTGTCTTGTATGAATTACAGCTCATGGAGTGGGCTTCAAACTTCTTCTTTAAGAAAATATGGTTGGTTAATCCCATGACATTTGTACCATGATTGCACCAATATATCTTACAGGTAAGTTACTCTTATAGGTCCTTGGGTTTGTAGTTGGTGATATGAATGACTGCTTTTCTCCTGTAATATACAGAGCACCTTCTAGTACCATGAACACTAGTCATTAAGGGAGAAGCTTCTAGCTGGGCATTTGCTTGACTTCTCTATGTTGGATGACACAAGTATTGCCTTTAGCAATTGGACCTCATCACCAAGTTGTAGAAAGCAACCAATAGCCTAGGCATTAGCTTTTAACATTTTGGAACTTGTTTGGCAAATGACTCAACAAGAAGTTGCCTATTCCTGACACTAGAGGCTGTACTTGCAGGCATAATATATCTAGTTGTAACATTGTTGTCCTGGGAGAGAGAATATGTCATGTGTCTGTTGAAATCCATCTATTTCCATTTCTCTAAATGTTTTCAACTTGGCAGAATGTTTCTAGCAATGTATGTCCTAATGGGGTTCTGAATTCCATTCATGTCCACCGTAATGATTCACGTTGCTTTTCTCACTCCACTCATTTGTGTTTTCTTACTATTTTAGGTAGCATGGTTCACAGTTTGTTGATCTTTCAATTTCAAAAAAAAACCTGTTTGCTTCACTAATTTTTTTGTATTTGTTTATTTCTATTCTTTCATTTCTACAATAAATTCTTTATTTTAAACTACTAATATAGAATTTGGCTTGTTTTGGGTTATACAAGCCCAGTGTATATTATTTGCAATCACTTTGATTCTTTATATATAGGCAATTGGAACTCTATATTCTGGTGTTGTAACTGATTTACTGGTATTTAATAAGCTTTAATATGCTATGGGTTTTTTTTAGAAATTTATTTATATCTTCAATGACACATTCATCAGTCAATGGATTGTGTTATTTAATCTCCCAGAGTTCATGTGTGTTTGAATTTTTTGTTCTTTTAATATGTGTCTTCACTTCACTATGATCAGATAGAATACAAATAATTATTTCCATTTCTCTACATCTGAGAAGACTTCCATTCTTTCCTAGTATTATATTTCTTTTAGACAATGCTCCATGGATACTAAGTGTTTGCTCTGTACTCATTGAATACATTATTTTGTAGCTTTCTGTTGAATCCACTTCATCTATAATGTCATTTAATGCTAATGCCTATTTGTTTATGTTTCCCTGGATGGCCTCAACTGGGGTCATGTAGGCAACATTAGCAAAAAAGGTACAGAAGGTATAATGATTATATGACGTTAGGGAAAATGCAGAATGATAGTAATGAAAAGAAGTTAATTCACTTTGAAGGTTATGAAGCATAGGAAATCTGATCACTCATATGGAGGAGTCAATAGAAAGCAAACTGTTTGAGATAGTACAACCATGGGGTAGAACCTAAGCTAGTTGCACTGTTCTGTAGCCTGAGAGTTTCTTGTTGCTAGGCAGTTCAATCTAGAACTCAACTCTATAGGAGAAAAAGAATGTGGGGACCAATATTCTCTTTGTTATCTTAAGTCTCAAGAAAAATCTACACTGCAGATGTGACATGAAGCAACTATCATTAGACAAGGCCATGGACATTGTCACTTCACCTGCTAGTAAGTCATTCAAGAATTAACACTAGGGATAGAAGCACAAATATTTAGACTATGAGTTCACACAGGAACACACCTTGACTCTTATGTAGTATTTGAAACCAAAACCAGATAAAAGAATTATATCTGTCTTCTTTCCTATTCTGCTCTCTTTAATTGACTGGGCATTCTAAACCTTTATAATGTGTGGTTCCTCTGCTTTGAATAACACTGAGTTAGACACTATATCAGAAAAAAAATGCCAGGTAGAATGACTGGTACAGAGATTAATGAATCTGATGAAGCTATGGAAAGAAAATAATAGAGAAAAGATTTTGAAAGTCAAAAGTCAGACTTTTGAGGTATATGGTACTAAGTATCTGTATGAAAGATGTTACAGTCACTCCAGAGTTATGACATGTTAAGTCATTGTATAGTTCATTGTTCACATTACAAAGCCAATCCAGATCATATTATTTTGTTTTCCTTTGAGAAGATTTCATGACAATATTTTAAGAATAAATTATGAAGAAATCGTATGGATTAATTATCAAGAGTATCACATCAATTATGATTAGACCTTTCCCATCAGAACAAAAACTAGTATTAAAAATTATCAAAGGTGGGTGGGTGAGATGGCTCAGCAGTTAAGAGCACTGTCTGCTCTTCAGAAGGTCCTGAGTTCAAATCCCAGCAACCACATGGTGACTTACAACCATCCATAATAAAATCTTTTGCCCTCTTCTGGTGTGTCTGAAAACAGCTACAGTGTACCTACATATAATAATAAATAAATCTTAAAAAAATTATCAAAGGAATTTCACGAAAATATATTTTCTTGGAAATGGAAATATAAAAATCAATAAGTAATATGTGCCTGTAGTTCAAGCTCTTGAATGGGAACCAGAGGCTAAAGGACCATGAACTCAAACCAGGCAAAGCGATATACTGAAATCCTGTCTTTAAAAATAACAGCATGAAACCCACAGACACGGACAACACCCAAGGGTATTATGATGGTACTCATACTCACAATTTACAACTTTTGGTCTCAATAGATTTTTTTTCTCTTCTTTTCTGCTATGATCTCTTGGCATTCTGTGCAACAAGCTTACAGTGTGTGTGAATGGACTTGCATGGAGCCATGTTTCTGTGTGTGTCTTATATAACCGTTGATTTGTAAGGTCAAGAAATAAATCCATTAGCTCTTTGCCTAAGTTCAGAAAGTATCAACACTTGCAAATTAAAATTCTTTCTCACCCACAGTTTGATTGTACTTCAACAAAATTAAACAGCCAATCTAATGCACTTCGTAGAGTCATGCCTTTGAACAATACCTCAGCCATCTTAGCTCACATCTTGATCTTTCTCTTCTGCCATGGCCTGCCCATAACTGAGATACTCCAATTTCTGTCTTTCCATTTAGTCTTGCTGCTTTAATGCATCAACTCAGCCAGAAGACAGACTATTAAAAGCCAGCACTGCATGCAAACAAGACAAAGGCCATCCTCCTTTGCTGTCTCAGAGGACAAGGTGGCTATGGATAAGGCTGTGGTATACACAAGGATATCTCATCTGTACCTCTGGCTGGAGATACTGACAATTCTTTCATCATGGCCCTTGACTGGGTATGCACAGCACACCAGCCTCCCAGAAGTAGTGATACCCTTACAGGTCACAGGCAACAGACCAACGTGGGCTATGGGATGGCTGACCTATAGCCTGCACTTTGGGGGCCAGAAACACTTTATTTACATGAAGGCCAAGAAGTTCTTGGTATCAAGACTCTTCTCTGTATTCACTTACACTAAGCAAGGTGCTCTACACAAAGATCAGCCTTATGTCCAGAATGATTGCTACTACCATGGCTTTATGGATGGAGACACAGAGTCCAGGGTTGCTATTAACACCTGCTATGGAGGCTTTCAAGGAATATTACAGATAAATGGCACAGTGTATGAAATCAAGCCCAAGAAACTTTCTTCTACATTTGAACATTTGGTTCACAAGCTAGACAGTGAGGAGAAAGCTTCACTTCCCATGAGATGTGCATTGACAGAAGAGATAGCACAGCAAATGAAGCTTCAGAAGAATGAGAAACCCACTCTGATGCAAAGCCAGTATGAGGGATGGTGGACTCACAAGCGTTTTCTTGACCTGGCATTGGTTGTTGACCGTGAGCGAATTCGTTATCATAACAATAATACATCCCATGTGTTAATGGAAGTATTCACCATTATCAATATAATAAATAACATTTATCGGCAAATTGATGTTGAACTAGTTTTACTTGGAGTTGAACTGTGGAATAAAAACAACCATATGCCTGTGGATATCATAGAAACCCTCCTATTTGAATTTTGTGCTTGGAAGGCTCTCAGTCTTAATAGTCGTATTCCAAATGACATTGCACATATTTTTGTGAATCATGATTATGATATTTACCTTGGTTTAGCTTTTGTTGGAACTGTCTGTGAGCCATCTGCTAATTGTGGAGTTGATCGCGTATTAGGACGTAATCTTTTCCATTTTGGACAAATTATAGCACATGAGATGGGTCATAATTTGGGTATGGAACATGATACTGACTCATGTACATGTGGAGTAAAAAATTGCTTAATGGCTCCAACAGACAGTGGCATCACAAAGTTCAGCAACTGTAGTTATTCTGACTTTTGGGCAACATACGCTACCGCCAAATGTATGCGCAAGGAAAAGAAGTCAATAGGCACCCTCAATATCAAGCTCTGTGGTAATGGAGTGGTTGATGATGGAGAGCAGTGTGATTGTGGAGACAGGTATACGTGTGAAAGAGATCAATGTTGTAACTCCACGTGTACCCTCAAAGCCGGGGCTGCCTGTGCTTTTGGGCTTTGTTGCACACGTTGTCAGATCTTGCCAGCAGGCACACTTTGCAGAGAAGAGGTCAATGAATGTGACCTTCCAGAATGGTGCAACGGGCATTCCTCTAAGTGTCCTAATGACATTTATTTGCTCAATGGGAGCCCCTGTAAAGATGGTGGCTACTGCTATGAAAAAAGTTGTAGTGTCCGAGATGAACAGTGTAAGCAAATCTTTGGCAGAGAAGCCAGGAGTGCATCTCACAGTTGCTACAGAGAACTCAATACCCAAGGTGACCGTTTTGGCAACTGTGGTATGATCAGAGATGCATACTTAAGATGTAGTAACTCAGACAGCCTCTGTGGCAGAGTTCAATGTGAGAACATAACAAGCATTCCATTTTTGCAAGAGCATTCTACTGTACACTGGACTCATCTCAATGGTGTCACCTGTTGGGGGACTGACTACCATTTTGGGATGACAATCCCTGACATTGGTTTTGTGAAAGATGGCACAGACTGTGGTCCGGAGCATATGTGTATTAATAGGACGTGTGTTCATAAGCCAATTTGGGCAAGTCCGTGTTCACCCAAGACATGCAACATGAAAGGTGTGTGCAACAACTTACACCACTGCCACTGCAACCGTGGGTGGGCCCCACCATATTGCCTGGAAAGTGGCGTTGGAGGGAGTGTTGACAGTGCCCCTGTGAGTGAGAATGAAAAGAAACTCAAGAAAAGGAGTCGCATTTGGATTCTTTTTGCTTGCTTTTCAGTATTGTTCATTGTGTTCCTTTTTCTCTTGACTAGTTATGTAATGGCACCTAAGGATGAAGAACCCACAGTTTCCTCTCCAGAAATGAAAGAAGATACCAGTAGCGTAATCATCTCTGAAGCAGAAGAGCAATAATCTGTAATTTCAAATGTGGTATCAAATCTTCCTACATTTCCCATGTCCTACCATCTTGATATGTGAAACAGCATGTGTTTCTGAATTCAATGACACAAAGTCCTAGAGATATTTAGTATTTCAGCATGAAAAAGCTCATCATTCAATAAAGCTATGGTCCTAGTACATATCTCGTGGCTTTCACTCTCAGCCACTTTAATGCTTCAAGTTCTCTAATGGTGTTCTCAGTAAAGGCCTACCATAGATATCCTCTATGCCTGTGGTTTTAGTTCTGCCTCTCTCAATTAATTCCCAACCACCTCCGTTTCCTTTTGCTTATCACATGGGAAATGGGGTTCTTTGGGTACTGTTTGCTCACTGGTGGACCTGCTTCATAGACCCCTTCCACAGGGGAGTCCCAGGGAGATTGGAAACCTGGGGGAGCTGGTTAATTAAAGCTCCTCTCAGTGTTGCCTCAGCTGCTGTTCTCACCTGGGCGGCATCAAAACCTTTATTTGGCTTTTGAATACAGCGTGTGACCTATATCAGGTGTGTATCCATGGAAAGTGTTACCTTTCGTCACACTGGACAGCCACTTAGTCATTTAAACCTGTACCACTGTTCTTTTTAAAGATTTACTCTATTAATTTCTTCTGTTACAAATATTATCCTTTTTCTCCTAGAGATTTAATGCCATCCATTTCTCCTTTAAAACAGTGAAAACATAACTATTATGATGTGTCATTTTATATCATTTAATTTATATTTAATATTTCCCAAGTATAGCTAGGAATTTTTTATATATTTTATTCTCATTATACATAATTTTTTTCTAATAGCTTATGTGTTGCTTTTTTCAACCTATGGCTATTTATGGTCTTTAATTTTGACATTTGAATATTTTCTAAAAATCTCCATATATTGATAATTTAATTCTGTTGCTTTTAGATGCAATAACATCTATAGTTTCTCTAAGATATATCTTTGGGAATATCCATGTTCCCTGGACAAGAATAGCCACTTTGCTCTTTTGGATAAAACATTGTATAAAATCCACTAATGTTGAATAGTTTGACAATTTGGGTCAGTTTTCAACATATCATTGTTTTGTTTGTTTTTGTTTATTTGTTCCTTGTAATAGTGAAAGCTGGAATCTCTAACTATAAATCTGGGTTGATCTACTTTATCTTTGAGGATTTGTTGTTGCTCTTGTTTCTATTCTGCGTGTTTTGAAACACTTCTATTATGTTGAGGTACATGTAGGTTCTTTTGATGTCTCTGGAAATTGACCTCTTTTCCATTATGAAAGATCTCTTTGTTTAGCTGACAGTGACATTTTGGGATCCAGTTATCAGCTCAAAAACCACAATACCAATCTCAGTCAGGTATAGTTTATTGAGCATATGCCCCAGGGCTGGTTAACCTGGGCCTTGGTCCAGACTTGGGAACTGAACTGTGCCTTCAAGTTAAGCGCCTACAGCGTTTTTAAGCCCCAAATCCACAAACATCTGTGCCAAGTTATTTCACCAATCAGGACATAGAGCTGCGGGATTTCTTAGGAACATGCCTTTGTTGTACACTTATCCTGCTCCCATTGGTTGGGGTATTCAACTGTGACAGGGGTCTTGCCTTGTCTAATATTCATATCTTAACTTGACTGCCATGATGGGACTTGTCTAACACTTATGTCTTAACTTGCCAACCAGGGTGCCAGTTCCCAGGAATTTACAAAATTACTATCTACCCATTTCCATATTACTGTGAGCCTTGAATGCCAGGGAGATTAATCAACGTGCAAGCATGGGGACCTGAGCCCAGATGTAGGTATCTGAACTCATAAAAAGCTGGGCATGGTAGTGCATCTGTACAGCCCCGTACTAAGAGTGAGGTTTCACAGAGCCAGCTGTATTCTTGATAGAGCTTCCTTGGCTAGCCAATATTAGCCAAACCAATGAGCTCCAAACTCAGTGAGAGACCTTGTCTCAAAAAAATAAGGGGGAAATTGTCAGGAGGGAAGACACCCACTGGTGGTAATGAGACTCTACACATGAACTCAAATGCACATAGCCATGAAAATATACAATATAATATATATATATATATATATAAGACACGAATAAGATAATACTGTCAAGCTTCCTTGAACATTAAGCAATGTGAAGCTTACCCCAAGCACACACATACATACACGACAAAGGAAATGTTAAAGTTTGTCTGTTGAAGCAGCCTCTACTCATGCACGTTTTTTCTGCCCTGAATGGCTTTTATCTGACACTGAATGCATCCATTGAGTCATATTTTAAAGCAGGATTCTCTATGATTCTATATGCGCCTCCCAGTCTGAGCACATTGGATCTGGATAAAAGGACACTGTCAGGTTCAATTTAGTCAAGATTGCCTCTCTAACAATACTTCAAAGATTTTATCCACATAATTCATACAGGAGGATTAGAATATGCACTCAGTTAAAAAGATTGCTTTTCTGATGAGTGTGCACAATCTTGTTGCTAATAAAACACCTTTGTAGCATTTCCCACACAATCGAGTAGCAATTCTCATGAGAAACATGCCTATGTAATTTTTCAAAATACAGACTTAGGTTTATATCTATTTAAAAATGAATGATAAAACAGAATCTTTAAAAAGGGAATCTTAGAGTTGCTTTGCGGGCTTATTAAATTTTATTAACTTTATACTTATTATTTTATTAATAGTTTATTAATTTTAATTATATCATGTCTTATATGCTAAGTTATAATAGTTTGTTTTATTACAACTGAAAGTGAGGTAGCCTTCAGGGCAATTCAGCTTGCACACTAATGGTTGCCTGGCCAACTATCTATCTGTCTGTCTGTCTGTCTATCTATCTTTCTGTCTATCTATGTGGGATGCTTTCTCAGTTCTATGATTTATCACATATAACTTACTATTATATAATACTTGACTACATGAACATTTTGATCTTCATCTATCTGACATCATGGGATACTAAAGATGCAACTTTGACATGAGGTCCACAAGGTTTTCTGAACCTCATACTTAGGTGCGCTTAATTTTAAAAAACTGAATATTTTTTCTATCTTCTCAATTGTGATCACAAACCTACAGATGTTATAGTAAGTGTGATGATTTGATTTTTTTTGTTGACTTGATGTAAACTAAACTAGAAAGAGTGAATCTCATTGAGAAAATGCCTTGTCATGTTGGCTTACAGACAAGTCTGCGGGGGCATTTTCTTGATTAATGATTGATATGGGAATACTCAGCCCACTGTGGGTGGTGCCAGCCCTCATAAGTGGGTACTGAGTTGTATACTGAATTGTATAGGAATGCAAGTTATCAAGAGCAAACCAGTAGTCAGAGTTCTTCCATGGTCGCTGCTTTAGTTCCTGCCTTGAATTCCTGCCCTGGCCTCCCTCCACCATAGACTATAAACTAGAAGATAACTCTTCCCTCCTCAAGCTGCTTTTGGTCACAATGTTTGATCAGAGCAACAGAAACCTAACTAATATAGCACGGTTAAGCATTTTAAATGGAAATATAATTTCAAGAATTATTTTTTGTCTTATTTTTCTTCCATGTTGCTTTTTTACCACAGTTTCTGAAAAGATAAACATACTAGGAAGATGCTAGGGCAATACTATGAACTCCTTTGGGCCAAGTTAACAGTCACAAGCCACACTCTGGAAATCACTGCTGCTGACAAACAGAGGTGGCCCCATAGATGGAACTATTCTTTAAGAACTTCTTAGACATAGCAATGTGGTTTAAAAGGGTCTGTCCTCTAAAACCCCAGTGTATTAGTATATCAAGTATCACTATATCAAAATATCTGAGGCTTAGTAAGTCATACAGAGAATAGATTTATTTATCTAACAGCTTTGGGAAATGAAAGTTCAAGATTGGCCCCATTATGTCAGCCTCCAGCTGAGGAACTTTTGATTGAGTTATTACAGGGCAAGGATGTCTTTGGATGCATACAGGTGAGAC
The DNA here is from genome assembly GCF_947179515.1 of Apodemus sylvaticus. NCBI lineage: Eukaryota > Metazoa > Chordata > Mammalia > Rodentia > Muridae > Apodemus > Apodemus sylvaticus. The sequence continues at coordinate 38,324,334 of NC_067489.1, forward strand.
TGGTTAGTAGCTCATGGAGACTAGGTCATACAGTGGCAAAGGAGCAAGTCAAGGAAGCCAAACAGACCTCAGAATGATGTACTCTCAGCATAACAAATCCAGTTCCAACAAAGCAAGCTCACTTCCAGGAGAAAACACCAACCTGTCCCAACAGCCTCCCCTTCCAATGCACGACATTCTCCACCAAACTTCCAGCACATTGATTTTCAGGAACAACCAATAACACAGTCTTTATTTTACTTTATAGCGAACAGCAAGATGATATTATATTATTTACATGTATAACCTGAGAATTACAAAATTTTATGTTTTGTTTTTTTTAAACAGGGTCTCAGGTAGCCCAGGCTGACCTTGAACGCACTAAATTATCAATGATGGCCTTGAACTCATGATCCCCTGCTTTTGTTTCTCAAGCACAGAAACTACAGCTGTGTATGACCACTCCTAGCTAAGATTAATTATAATTTTATTTTACCTATATGTACTTACATATATGTATACAAGTACATAAATGTACGTTGGAAGACAAAGGCTAACATCAGGTGTCTTCCTCAGTCTTACTCTACCTTATATTCTGTAGCTGTCTTTCACTTAACCTGATGCTTCCTGATTTGGCCACACTGGGTGGGGGGTGGGGTGGGGGTTGGGAACACATCTCATGGATCAGATCCTCTTTTCTCTGCCCCTGCCCCCCCCCCCATGCTGGGACTGCAGGATGCTCTGGAATGCTCTGCGACTTTATAGGAGTGCTGGGGATTTGAACTCAGGTCCTCATGCTTGTGAAGCAAGCACTTTACTGACTGAATCATCTCCCAGCTCCTGGATTTTTTAAAAATTTTTTCAGTGAAACATAAAACATTCATTTAGAGCAGGAAAGATGTTCCAGTGGTAAAGAGTGCTGGGTCCTCTTCCAGAGGAGCCATATTCAATTACTAGCACCTTCGTCTTGCCTCTGGTAGCACCAGGTCTGCACATAACGCAGAGACATACATGCATACAAAACACCCATGCACGTTATTATTGTTACATTAATAGAGTTGTATATGCTTTAATGAAGTTTATACTGATTATTGCTTAAAACATGTTAAACATATTTATCTTCTCAAATATTAATCATTTGTTTAGAGTTGAAAGCCTTCAAACGCCTTCAGTGCTTTAAATGCTCTGTACATTGTCATTACCCACTAGTTGCTCTACTGCAACAGCACACTGGAGTTTCTTATTCAATAACTTAAAAATCATCTATCAGCTTTTCCTATCTCTCCCTGCCAATTTACGGTCATAGCCTCTCCTCTCTGCCAGTTTAACTTGTTTATCGTACTCATCTTTCAGAAAAATTAAGTAAATATCATTCTCTCTTTGTCATTGGAAAAAAATGAGCTCTAGGAAATACACTTGCAAAGTTTTGTACTCAAAACCATATGTTTAGTTAAGCTACCAGCACATCATACTAACATGCTTTTTTTGTTAATATGCAATGGTATCTTCATTATATGACACTCTTTCCAGAACTGGATTTATTAAAACAGAGTGTACACCTAAGCACAAGGTTAGGGCTGGATGCTATACAAGAATAGCCTACCTGTAAGGGCAGGTTCTCTCTCTCTCTCTCTCTCTCTCTCTCTCTCTCTCTCTCTCTTTCTTCTTCTTCTTCTTCTTCTTCTTCTTCTTCTTCTTCTTCTTCTTCTTCTTCTTCTTCTTCGTCTTCTTCTTCTTCTTCCCCTCATTCCCTCCCTCCTTTCATCTCTCCGTCTCCTCCATTTCAGATACAACACAAGAACCTCTAAGTTGTGGCCTCTGGCCTCTGACCATGGGCATTACCATTTCTAAATTAGAGCAGTTGTAATCATGCACAAGCAATCCTTATAAGATGAAACCTGTTAACAATTCTTCAGGAAGGAGTCCCTGGGTGATCTTTAGACCCTCACTTGGGATCACAGTTACTTCCTAATCCATCCTAACTGTGGCCTTGATCCTCAGGAGCATGTAATCCTGCCCAGAGGCACATGGTCTTGGAGGTGGTGCTAGGCCTCTGAGAGATGGACCTAGGAGGTGGAAGGTTAGCTAAGTGGAGATGCCATCTGTGTGCCTTTCTGGAGGTCATGTCCTGTGCTTGGATAGGACTTTAATATGATGTATTAAATCCCAGACAAATAATCTGGGATTGTCCAAGGTCCCATAAGCAACACCTTACCCTTCTCCTTGTTTAAAAAAAAAAAAAAAAAAAAAAAAAAAAAAAGGTCTCATAGACTATTAGTTCTTCAAGAGTTGAAAAAGAAATTTTTGGTCTGTTGTTGGTGTCCTGTCTGGGGTGAACAGACATGTGTTTATGTCGAACTTTTCACCGGGAAAGGTCACACAACAGCACATTTCCTCCCTACAAATTTCTGTAGGCAAAGTTCAATAACCACATACAGTGCAGTTTGATTTTATCATTGAGACTAGGGATGAGCTACCTCAAAGCCAGCCACTCTAACTCTTCTGTGCAGCAGAGGAAGATCTCCAGATGTTCTCCCCACTGAGCCAGCTAGTTTAGACTTAGTACTGAGGAGTTAAGGAGTAGGTGAGCTATGCTAATTATTAAAATATGCCCTGCTTTTTTGTTTGGGATAAAAAGTGTAGTGTGGACTGCTTAATGTTCTCAAGAGTGTCATTTGTTTCCAATCTAAATAGAAAAGTAGCACAGGTAGAAACTTTAAAAGACAGATTAAAACATTCACCTGGAGATGCTGATGCTACATCACCCACCCAGGGAGTATTTTAAAGCATGTATCCTATGAGCTAAAGCCAGTGAAACTTTGTTATATTCAACGAGGAGATGAGTATCCCTCTCCCTTTCATCACTGGACAGCAGTTCACTTCTTACTATTTTATCTCAAAGGATTTTTCTAGTGAGGGTTCAGAGAAGACCTGGAAAGCGCTAGGCAGTACACCTTGATCTTGGTCTCTTGATTCCAAAGGCTTACAGCATGCGATACCATTGTCTAGAAACACACATTTGGGGTACATATTTGAATCTGTGCTAAGAAGCAGAGAAGAGATTTTAGTTCACAGCACTAATGGCTCTTTATTTTCTATTCAGGATCTGGATGTGGTTAAGTAAGCAAGAAAGTAATAGGACAAAGATGTCATTTTGGAGGTGACTGAGTTCATAGATGCAAAGGAGATATATAGACCCCAGTCCAAACCAAGGCACAGCATTCACCCTAGATCATTTTGGTTTGCACATCTTATCCTAAGCCTAATCAATATTTCTCTATCTCTTCCATCCCCAAATCCCTTTCTCATTCTTCCATAGATACAGAAAAGAAGTGTTGCCTATCCTTTAAGGATCTTCTGAAACTCCATTTCTTCAGAAAAAGCATTCCTGACAACTTCCTCTACTATGTTTTGTTTCTTCTTGCTGTTTTGTCCTCTTGTTTCACTGTGTGTATCGTTACTTGATTCTCAAACATTTATCAGCTCATTGGGTTCTCAGGGTAACCTGAAGGAAGATTAATATTTCTTTCTGTTTAAAGTTTTTTTCTTATATGTTTCATAGTGCCTAACCCTGAGTAGACTCATTGATTGTCTAAATCAGTGTGCTATCCACTGTAAGGTAGATGACACTGAAAAAGAGCACAAAGAAGCACATTAGATTAACTCCAGTTCCATCTATATGCAGCCCAGCATATTAGAAATTCTATTTCAGCAAGCGATCAGTAGTGAAAACATTACTTTTAAAAGATGTATTTATTTTATCTATATGAGTACACTGTAGTTGTCTTTAGATATACCAGAAGAAGGCATCAGATCACATTACAGATGGTTGTGAGTCACCATGTGGTTGCAGGAAATTGAGCTCGAGACCTCTGGAAGAGAGGTCAGTGCTCTTAACCACTGAGCCATCTATTTCTCCAGCCTGAAAATATTATTAATCAATCATTTTTGCATGACCTTGATCATACTAACTATTTAAAATTCAAAGTGTTTCCTGCACTTTGAAATGTTAAAATAGCTTCATCTCAGGAAGGATGATTAAGAAGAGGTATATAGAAAGGTAGTCCAAGAAAGAAGTGAGTTTGTTCATAAGCGCCTAATTTTTTGCAAGTTTTATTGCTGTTGTTATTTTATTAAAATCACGATTTGGAGCAAAGATAAGGCGTGAGGCAAAGTGGCTCTGGGGATTGATAGCATCAAACCCTCCAAGCCTGAGAAATAGGTTACAGCTAAGATTGTGATGGTGGATGGATGTAAAAAATGATTCAAGAATGTAATGTTTAGCTTTTGGATGGCCATGCAGGAGCAAAAACCAGGCAAAATGTAAACCAGGGACTATTAGATCTGGTGGCAGAATCCACCAGAATCTGCCACTGGAAGATTTCTAACAGAATAGTTGATGAGTTTAGGATGATAGATTGTGGGCCCAGTGGTTGTGTTTTCTATTGATTCTAAACTAAGATTGTCTGGTGTTTTCCATTTTGCAGAGACTCAACTGAGCTCCAGGGTAAAGGCCTGGTGCTGTTCTTGTGAACCAGTCCCCTAATGAATAAAGGAGCCAATCACTGGGCAAGTAGGCAGGACTTCCGGGTTGGACAGAAGAAGAGAGGAACAGAAGAGAGTTAGCTCTCGTTGGAATGGGAAAAGCAGAGGGGTAAGACCTAGCTGCTAGAGTTTCCTAGTATCATGGTAGATCCACAAGGATTCGGCCATCAGAAGGATCAGATTTTAATAAGGATTACAAGATTAGGTTTTAGTTGTTGAGCCCAGAGATTGAGCTACCATTGTTTCTGAAATAAGGATGTGTTGTTGTGTTTTCCTTCACGTGGCAGCATCTGGGTTCAAGAGAGAAAGATATGGCAGCCAAACATAAGTTTGCCTGAGGTGTTCCACAAAGGCTGTGGGGGATTTGAAGCACAGAGATAGTGACTCACCAATGGGAACCTAGCAAGCTGGGTGGAGAGATTGTGGAGTTAAGAGTCAGAATCTCCACGAGATAAAAACAGGTTGGCCATTGCCTGCAAGCGCCTGGCCAGCCAAGTAGCTGGGGCAGAGACACAAGTGTGGGAACGTGCCATTTCTACTTTTTTAATATTTCACAAAAGGTGTCACTTGGACTACATTTTTAAGAACATCAGGAAAGGATATTCAAAGGATCATTCCTGGTTACTCCTCACAAACATGGGCTCAACTGTGTTAGTAACACTGGAAAATGATGTGGCAGAAATCAACATCTGGGGTCTTAGACTTATGTGTTTGGAGAACATTCTTTTGTCCTGGATTCTGTTTCCTGAAACACTGTAACTATTTTTAAAAAAATCACCAATATTCTTCCTGTTTCCTGAGAACACTGATATGTCCTTAATGCAGAACAAGACCCAGTACTTCATTTTTCTATGGATCATATCCTGGGATCTCACAAGAAATGATCCTGGTCAGAAAGGTTCCTTGACCCTGACTATGCTTTGCTTGAACTTCTGGCCACACACTCACAGTGTCCTGCTGCTGACTCTACTGCTGGGACTTACAAGTGAGCATTTCTCAAGATTAGAATTATCTCCCTGCTTGTAGGCTACCCCTGCCATTGAAACAATAGAACTCCACTTAACCACCTGACCTCTTGAAGGAAGAAAGAAGGTCAGAACATAATTTTAGGTTACTGGGAGAGTTGATGCTGATTAGTTGGATCTAAGAAATTAGTGATGGTTAAAAGAGACCAGCAGCACTGAAGTGGAATCTTCTGGGAAGGAATAACTGAAAAGCACAAAGAAGCTGTGTGCCAGAGATAACCAAGGTTATACTTTTAGTTGTAGCTGGAATTGGTCATGTATAAGAATCACCCATGGGCTGGTGAGATGGCTCAGCACCAACTGCTCTTCCGAAGGTCGTGAGTTCAAATCCCAGCAACCACATGGTGGCTCACGACCATCCATAATGAGATCTGACGCCCTCTTCTGGTGTGTCTGAAAGACAGCTTCAGTGTACTCATATATGATAATAAGTAAGTCTTTGGTCTGGAGCCAGCAGGGCCCAGAGCCAGTAGAGGTCCTGAGTTCAATCCCCGGCAACTGCAACCACATGATGGCTCACAACCATCTGTACAGCTACAGTGTACTCATATACATACAATAAATAAATAAATCTTTTTAAAAAAAATCACCCAGGTGGTACTGATTTTGAAGGCAGGAAGAGATCATGGAAAACAGCTGACGTTTGGCACAATCAGAGATCAGGGAAGGATTTTGGTGAAGGTACAGCCTCAGCTTCATTTGACAACCCAGGACTGAAAGTATCACGAAAACAAGTTGAGGCTTGGAACAATGAAGGGAACATATGATACCATAGGTAATGTCTAGTTGGAGTGGAAGACCCCAGGATATCAGAGATGCCAGTACCATGGGCTGACCTCAAAGAACAGCAGCAGCAACAGAATGAAGTCAGCCAGAGGCTAGAGTGCTACAGAAGGAAAAGCTGGAGAAGTGACCCAAGCCTTTTGGAGGAGTCCAGAAGATCGTGCATTGGAATAGACATTGGAATAAGAAGCTTGTGTAGTTGAAGTTTCCTTTGAGACCCCAAGCTGTTAGAAATGCCACATGCATGGGATACCTGCTGAGGAGAGTGGTTAACAGGGAGTGGAACCTGACCAAGAGAAAGAAGTTGTTTCAGCCAACAAAGCTGGAAAGAGTTGGACATCAGACATGGAGATGCAGAGTGTGGAGTTTGCCTCGCAGGTTTTGGTCTTGCTTTTGTCCAGTATTTACTCACCATGACTTTTTGGAATGGTAATGTATATGATGTGATGATGGAAGTATGTGATCTGCTTTTGGATTTCAACTTTATATGGGATTACAGTTAATAAATTATATAAATCACAGAAGAGACTTTGAATATTGGACTTTTAATATTGTGGAGACCGTTACAGACTTTGGGGACCATTGAAGTTGGAATAAATATATTTGTATAGCACAATGGTTAGGTATAAGCTGTATATAGACTCATGTGTTTGAACAATCTTATGAGGGACAAGGATTGAAATGTGGTGTTTCTATATTCTTGGCCCATGGGAAGTGGTGCTATTAGAAAATATGGCCTTGTTGGAATTGGCCTTAGAGTAGGAAATAGAAAACTGTGGGTGGTAGACTTTCAGGTCCTACATTTTTGCTCTGGCTATTCAGAATCCATCCAGCCTCCTTCTGGTTGCCTTTGGATCCAGATGTAGTACTCTGGGATCTTCTAGCATAATGTCTGCCAGGACACTGTCATCATTCTTGCCATGATGTTTGATAATGGACTAAAGCTCTGAAACTATAAAGCAGCCCCAATTAAATGTTATCCTTAGGGAATGGTTGTTAGAATTAATGTTGTTCTTTAAAGAGCATGCTGCTACCCTGTCACCTTCTGGTTTTCTGTGTTCTGCTTTGAGAGTTATGTGTCTGGTGTTCTGTTATTTCTGCTACACAGATTTTTTAAAAGCCTTAATAGTAAATACTCTTTCTCACCCCCTCCCCAAAGAAGAAAAATGTAACATTTAAAAGACTGAAGCTAACAGGCAAAACAAAAACTTAGCAGGCTTGAAGAGATAAACTAAGAGATCACAGAAACCAAGGAGAGTCTAGACATATTTCAAAAAGCAGTGGAAAAGCAAATGGGAGGAGGTAGGATACGTTTGGGAGCTCAGGGAGGTCTATTGGGTGTGGCTAGGGGGAAACCTCCAAGACAAGGAAGTCCTCGATCAATGCCGAGGAGGAAGAGAAGACATATGTCGGATCCCATAAACTCTTTTCTAAAACTTAGCTCCAAGTCCTTAAAATGCCATGGTAAATGAAGATATTTTGGATTGAGGAAACTGACGTTTTCCATTAGATACAGACCCAGCATGAATTCTGTCCGAAGGAAACAGAGACCAGCATGAGGTTGGGTGGAGCTCTGGGCAATTCTTGATTAATGGCCAATGTAAAGAAACCCCAGTGAAAAGCCAAGTGACAGAACACGGCAAAATTTGTACAAAAAACATCATGGGATTCAAAACTATTGCAAAACCATTACTTGGTCTCAGTCAAAAAAAAATAGGCAGAAAAAGATTAATTTTAAAGATAACCTGTCAATATTTCACAGCTCATCTTCAGGGATAGTAAAAGTGAACTGGATCCAATGAAAAGTTGACTTTAAATTTTTATACATTTTTAAGGTTAATGAGGAGCAACCGTGGTCTGAAAACCCCAGTAAACTGTACTAGCCAGACCTCTAGTACCTGGTCAAGTCTTATTTTGTCCTGCCCCAAGCACTGTTATTCAACATCTAACCAGTGTAAAAAATTGTATATTTTTAGTTTGTGTTCCTGAAGCAGCTTGAAGATAATAAAGCCAGAAACTGGACCTTATAAAAGAAACCAACTGACTCAGTCTTAAAGCAATCCTTCATTCACGGAGATGGGATTTTCTTCATGTTGTATTTGGCAAGAATGGTAGAGCAGGGTGTGGGATTTATTCACTGGTGAAAGTCCCTTGAAATTCCCTGTCATTTCCAAAACTTAGGAGCTCAAATGTGCATAAATGTTTATGAAATCTAGAAAATGACAACCTGGATTATCCAAAAATATAAATAAATAAAAGTAAATTGGATTCTCTCATTCCTGGGGGGGGGGGAGTTTTAAAGATGTAAGATTTAACTTGGTTTCAGTGTTTTCCTAAAAACTCTGTTCTGTTTTCATGTATGTGTCATACTCCATCTCAGAGTCTAATACTAGATGTGTGGATTCCACTCTTTCTACATCCATGCGTCTTTTGCAAATTGAGAAATAACCAAAGATACAATGCAAACTCAAGGTTAATTAATAATTTCAAACAGGAAATATGATGTCGGTTTATATAGTACATTAAAAAAAAAATCACTGTGTCAAACTTCCCATCCATTGTGCAAGAAATTTGTTGTAAACAATTTGTGTCTCACAGAGAACTAACTCTGGTAAGTGCCATATTGACACAGTATATTCCTGTTTCAGGAACTATCAAAATCGCATTGGCTCAATCATTGGTATTCTGACAATATTGACAGTTTCTAGAAAATAAATCACTTCATACCAACTCTTTGTACTGCAACATAATCACTGATTAAATATACATTTGAACATCATAATGAACTTAAAGATACATGGATAAATGATGTCTTAGGTTTTAAAATAGAAACATCCATTATTAGATATGGAGGTGACACTAGTGACTCAAAGACAGTCTAAAGAATTTGTGATAACATGGTCCTATTATCCCACACTTGGGGTCAAGGTCATGTTTGGCTACGTAATGAGTTCTATCCAGTCTAAATTACCTGAGCCCAACTTTAAAATTTAAAACAGTGGAATAGGCAAGACAATAGAGACACAGCGTCTGCTCAGAAGCTCTGTAAGGGACTACCTTCATGGGAGAGGGTCTCTGCCACCTCGGTGGTTTGGGTTTTATCTCGTAGGACACCTGTGTAGTGCTCATATCTCAATGGATAGGAAAAGACTTATTATGTTACTGAGAAGTAAGTTCCTGCAGTGTGAGTTGGTTGTGTTTTTCCTGGGACCATCTGTGTAAGGAAGCATGGGATACTGAGGGCTTAGCTCCTGAATGTCTGAGTTTTCATATTAGAGTGGAATTCTCTATAGTTATGTGGTAAGACCCTAGGATAGATTGCATCCAGGGCTTGCTAGGGTCAACTTTCCCAGTCCCGCTTGAAGGCAGCAGTGGCCTTGCTCTGATTCCAACCTACCTTGAATCAAAATCAACCATGTTCCAAGGTCAGAACAACAGCATGAGCTTCCATTGCAGACCAATAGCCAAAAAAATCCTATTTTAAAAAAAAATCCAGATGAATTTTTTTTAAATAACACATCCATTGTCCTTATAAAAACCAATAAAACATCATGAGGCTTCAGAAGTGTGGGACTGAGTTTGAGTGGGCATTTGGTGTTAGCATCCTAGTGTATCAATTCACTAGATGTCATTAAGGAGTTTGCATAGAGAAATTGTGATAAAATCTAAGATATTTATGCTGATGGTCTTAATTGATTAGTACATTTACTCTATCATGTCCCTCATAGTAGCTATATGCTCTACAGACCTGGACTTATCCCGGAGAACAGTGAACTTCATTGGATACCTGGCCTCTGAAGATGGTAACAGAAATTGTGTACCTTTTCTGGAGCAAACCCCTCACTATTCAGTAAAATTTCTCAGAAAGGTCTACTTTAAAGAATGATCAGAAACTCTCATTAAACCTAGGTACTGCATCACATGAATGAGCACTTGCCTAATCTTACTAGTAGGAACTGAATAAAAAGTCCTTTTACCACAGTATAAAGCTGAAAAAGGTACCCTTTCCTTCAAGCCACAATAACATACAATAATATTCAATTCCGTGCCGGGGGGGGGGGGGTCCAGCTTCATTTTTGTGTTAAAATCAAGAGTTTCGCATTGTGATTTTAATCTTTATCAGAGACTCCTAAAGCAAATAGCACAGAATGAGAAACCTCGATTGTGTAACTTCTGGTTTTGCTGGCTAGGAAATACCAAGTATCCGTTTCCTAAAAACCCACCTTCCAAATAACCATGACTGCCCGCCTGCCTATTATTCACAAGTCTGGAGTCTTCAAGTTTTGATTTCACCGCAGGAAGTGGTACTTTTTGACAAAGCACATCTATCTGGGTTTCTACTTTATTATGATTCTATACTATTATTTTTATGTTCTCAATTCTCAAATGAGAGAGAGAGGAGGAGGGAGGGCAGAAGGAAGAGGGAGAGACTCCTGCTTAGAAGAAACCTCAAAAATGACCTCCCTACCCCCACCTCCACCCGAGATTGCGTTCTGCCAAGGAAAGGGGACACTTTCCCTCTACCAAGCTCTGCGTCTCCGACCCACGCCCACCCACTCAGCGGGCAAACTGGTAACCACGTGTGCGCGCGCCCTGGCCCTGACCCTACGGAGGCGCGGAGCTACACACCACTTTCCTAGAGTCTCCGCGTGCCTGGCGGCTTCATGCGCTCCAGGCAGGGGTCGCGAGCGCGAGGGAGGGGCGGAAAGGGCCCGCCCCCTCGTCGCCCCGCCCCTCGCCCCGCCCCCCGCCTCTACTCAGAGGGGTGCCCACGTGCCCAGCCCGCCTTCTACAGCTCGGCGGCGGGAGCTTGTGTCTGCGCGGACCTGGAAGGCGGCGGCCGCTCGGCTAGCCTTCACGAGCTTGGGATCTGCAGAGCGCCGCAGCCGCTCGCTCGCCCGCCGGTGCCGGTCCCTGTCGCGCGGCCAGGGCACTGCCCTAGTAAGTTGCGGAGAGTGCGCGGGGGGCCCAGAAGGGAAGCGGGGAAGCGAGCCGGTGGGGCACAGGCGTCCAGGCCGCGTCCAGCTGCGTGCAGCTGCCCGGAGGCCGTGCTCCAGCGACTGCGGAGCGGAGCGTCGGGGGCACGGGGAACAGGGACGGCAGCTTCGGACCCTGGGTCTCCGGCCTGCACCTTGGGTCCCCGGTGCCGCCGGCTGACTCTCACTCGAGGCGTGCAGATCCCGCAACGGCCACGCGGGTCGCAGAACGTGGGGGTAGGGCCTGACACTGGAACTCCCCGAGTGTTCCTAGTCACTTTAGTTCTGGGGGACCCTGGGTATCTCTCAGGGTAGCCCGCCTGAAGGGGGAGTGGCCCCCTGAAGTCCTCTTTCACTCCCTTGGGGTTCTTGGTTTAAATTTGGAACAAGACTTGGATCGCCACGAAGACTTTTCCCATCCTGCTCTGGACTTGGTATGTCAGGTAAAATGACCCACTGGGGGGGTCCTCTATGGGCATTTGAAAGTAAATGGGTGAAGTATTAAGCGCTCGAGTTGTTCTGTGTTCCTTTAAACCTCATTTCGCGAAGTCTTCAGTTTTGAGTACCTTAAAACCTTCGTTTCAGATCCTGGATTCAACTAGTCTGCACCGCCTTCTGTTGTCCCGTATGTGCAATGTGCGGTGTAAAGTAATCCTATAATTATTTCAAAGAAACGGGTGCTATAAAAGTCATAAATGACTCTCAAAACTAGAAACTGCCTAGATGCCAGAAGTAAATTAATCCGATTCAAACTTTAAACTCTGAAAAACTGTCTTCAAAGACATTTAGGTAATTACTCTGTTGGGACTAAAGTATTAGATCCGTGCGGATCAGTTCTTCGCTAGAGTGGAGTTACTAGACTTTAGGGCTTGAGCTGTGCAGTTAAGTGTGTCTGTCTGTCCTGAAACTTCGTTCTTGCCTGAGGCACACTTTTAAAATGTGATTTTCTTTTCTGCCTCCATATTAATATTTATATTCTCGGTACAGAGCAACACTTTGTTGTCTCTGACTAGGAGCTGTACAGTTGGAGAATGTTCTATTTTTTTATATACTTTTTGTGTGATTAGATCTTTCTTTTCTTCTGATACATCCACTCAAAGGAACATTTTTCCCGTTCCTTATGCTAAAAAGTTGCTGGTTGGCAACTGTCCAGGAGTGAATCCGGGAGGCAACCCTACATATATTTTGCATTTTCAAGGTTTCTCCTTTGTTCCTCATTTTCTTTCCCCTCTTCTCTCGTGAGGAGTGGATGTCATTTACATTAAAGCATTTTAATGCTTTAATTTTAATTTTAATCTTTTGGGATATGTCCCGACTGAAGATCAGATTAGAGCTTCTTGGTATCTGCAGAGATTCCTGACCTTCCCCTTGCCAGCAAAGCTCTTTTGATTCCAAGTCTCCAGTTTTTCTCACTGGGCTCCCAGTTAAGAGTCCGGAAAGATGGAATGGCAGCTCGAAGGGCTATCTGGGAGCTTTGGACATTTAAAAAGTTTGAGAATTTGTGGAGTTTTTCATCCTGAATTTCCATGTCTCTGGGTCACTGGAACTCTGCAGAGTTTTAAAGCTGGTGTTTCTTCACGACAAGTCAGTCACCTTTGCAGACCATTTGCCTACTTTCCCTTCTAGGTGGCTCTATGCCAGTGATTGCCTTCTGCCTTCTAGTTCAAGTCAATGGTATTTCTTCTGACTCTTCGAGCCAGGACTCTCCTCCTAACTGGCCATTTCTTCTCCTTTTCCAAAATGTTTTACCCTAAATGTTTTCATGTCTAACTTACTTAATGAGTTTATGTTCGGTTATATTTATTTGCTCCCTCTCCCAGTGTGTGTGTGTGTGTGTGTGTGTGTGTGTGTGTGTGTTCAGAGTCATCTGGTGCCAGTCAGTGACCAGCTTTCAGAACAAAATTTTGGAAACATTCTAAAGTCGCTCTTTGCTTCGTTTTTTTTCAACACAGTATGAATGTGATTTCCAAGTCTGGTTTCTTAATAGATGACTTCTTAGATGCCAAATATTTAGAACAAAAGGAAATTTTTCAGTTGAGTGTGTCTCTAAGCTTCCGCGTCTGGTGCTGTGTGCCAAAGGAATGCTTCAGCATGAGACTAAAAGCGGAGGGAGCCGTGTGTCTTCACTCCATGACGGTTGCCTGAACACCTCAGCAAAATTAAACCTTAAACTTATTCCGAACCTTTATAAAAATATTCAGAACTATATATATAAAACCTTGACCAGCAGTAAAAACCAACAAAATGTTTCCCTTTGTGATCTTCCATTTCAATGTTTCCCTTGTATCCCCTCGCCTAGTGTGACCTAACACATGCTCAGTGTGTTCTTATTGTAAAATAATTGGCAACGGTTCCAACAACTTGAGAAAACGTGTTTTGTCTCACTTCTAAATGTTTTCATGCCTTCCCTGAAAACTCAGTGGGTCCCTACAGTACACCAGACACTGGGTGACCCAAAACTAATTACTGACATCATAGAGGGATTCTATAATTATTTTTTGCATTTAGGAAACTTTCTTGACGGGTTTTAAGAATAGCTTGTTGTTGTCAACTGTATGAAAGTCATGCCAAATCTTAGTGGATGGCTTGAGTGCTGTGTGCACACATGAAGCAGACCTACGAAGACAGAGCTACTATTTCGTTATGGAAAGCATGTATGCTGGGTATCTTTGTTTCATACATAGCCACAGATTTATGCCCATCCATCCTTTTATGTGCTTGTCTGGCTCTTGTCTTTCTAAGACAAGATGCTTTCTCAGACCCGAACACAATGAGAACTCATTCCATCAGGCACTAGCTAGTCAAGGCAGTACCAACTTCATCTATTCAGTTGTCTTGTCTAACTCCATAACCTAACTGTTCTGTGCTAATCTCCGGGGGGCAGACAGAATACTATTTTTCACATGCTTATGGTCACTTTTAGATGCTAGGTATCACTTTCTGAAGACTTCCCCTGCCCTTACGGCAATATTCTCACTGGTAAAGGATTAGTATCAACTTAAAAAAATGTTAATGAGTTAATGTGGTTTTTGTTTAAAAGACTGGCTTTGAATGCATGAGTTGTGTGTCTTTCCCATTCTTATTGCACCCTTCAGTGTGCATCTCTGCCTTTACAGAGAGCTGTAGTTCTTCATTTTATTGGGTGGGTGTGAATGTTGATATTCCAACAATGTTGTTGGAAACCTTGGGTTTTCTTAACGAAGGGCTTTCTTTATCTGAGGCGGCACCTTCAAGCTAGAAGCTGTCACGTGTTCTCTTTTATGCGTTATATGTAAAAAGCATCTGCCTGTAAAAGAGCAAAGATAAAGGTAGAATCCATGGAATGAGCTTAGAAATGAAGAGCATGTCTGGACATGCTAGGGCAGGAGAAGAACGTTGTGAGTGCTGGCTCCTCTCTTCAGAACTGACCCTGATCAGAGAACCGGCAACACCAACACCGAGAAAGAACACCCCCACAACCTTTCCTCCGGGAATTAATTTCATTTAAAAATATTTGCTAGGTCCCTTTTTGTGAGTGCTCCATACCTCAGTAATAGTGTCAGGCCTTGGGGCCTCCGCTTGAGCTGGATCCCACTTTGGTCCTGTTACTGAACCTTCTTTTCCTCAGGCTTCTCTCCATTTCCATCCCTGTAATTCTTTCAGACAGGAACAATTAGGGTCAGAGTTGTGACTATGGGATGGTCCCCCTCTCCCTCATTTGATGCCCTGTCTTCCTGCTGGAGGTGGGCTCTATAAGTCCCCTCTCCCCAATGTAGGGCATTTCATCTGAGGTCCCTCCCTTTGAGTCCTGAGAGTCTCTCACCTCCCAGGTCTCTGGTGTATTCTGGAGGGTTCCCCCAACCTGCTACCTCCCAAGGTTGCCTGTTTCCATACTTTCTGCTGGCCCTCAGGGCTTCAGTCCTTTACCCTCACCCAATACCAGATCAGGCTTCCTTCCCCCCCAGCTCTCCGCCCCTGTCTACTTTCCCTCTCAAGTCCCTCCCTCCCTCCCCACTTGTGATTGCTTTCTTCTCCCTCCCAAGAGAAGACCCAACTGAGCAGCTGAGTCAGATGCAGATATTTGCACCCAGCCAGTGGACAGAAGCAGCTGGCCCCTGTTGTTGAATTAGGGAAAGGCTGGAAAAAGCTGAGAAGGGCAGCCCTGTAGGAGGACCAGCAGTCTCAATTAATTTGGACCCCCGAGATCTCTCAAACACTGGACCACCAAACAGGCAGCATACACCAGCTGATATGAGGTCCCCAACACACATACAGCAGGGGACTGCCAGGTCTGTGTTCATTCAGAGATGATGCACCTAACCCTCAAAAGACTGGAGGCCCCGGGAGGTTTAGAAGTCAGGTGGGGTGGAGGGTGGGGACATCTACATGGAAACAGGGGATGGGGAGGAAGTATGGGATGTGGAACAGTCGAAAGGTGGACTGGGGGTGTGTGGGGGAAACAAAATCTGGACTGTAAAAAATAAATTTAAAATAAATAAATAAATGAATAAAAATATTTGCTAAATAGTACATAACAAAGAATATTGATGGTCCATGTTGGTTCATATTTATTGTTCCCACAGCTGTAGGGATAATCATTTTCTTTCCTGAACTCATGCTGGCTTTCAGACTCTAGTTTTTAATCCCATCATGTTTTTAATCCCTATGGTGCCTCTCAGGCCATGGAGATGGCCTTCCTCCCAGCGTCCACGTGGTAGGCACAGCATATGGACTGTGCCGTCATGTTATCGGAGGATACTGAGAATACCAGAGTCAAAATGGTCACATTATTCTAGCACTTTGCTCAGGGCTGCCGTAGCTACTCATATTTAAGATTGGATCAGTTATAAATTAAAAACAGGTGTTTTCTTCTATAACTTCAGTTAATAAGCCTTAAAACTCATCTGTTACTTTACTTTTTGCGGGAGGACATGGTGCTTGAGTTGATAACAGTGATCATAATTGGGAGACAGCTTCTTGCCGTGGCTGTGACAGCTGCTGTTGTCATCCTGGCCAAGAGTGCTGACGACAGTGAACACTGGTAGAATTATGGACCAAAAGGAAAGATTAGAGTGCCTTTCCAATTTTCAGCTGTGTTTATTTGATATTAACTTGGGGCAGAATTTGTGAATGCAGTACAAGTTCTTTAATGCAGTACAAGAACAAGAAATAAACCTAACCTACTTGAGCAGTAGGGGTGAGAACTCATGTAGGTATCACCCCAAAACGTTCTTCTTTCTCAGAGCATGCGTATCTTTCCTCTGGGTTTCTTTCTTCTGCCCATAAGTTCTGCTGTCCAGTTTATAGAAGGTCTGCATCAGGTGAAAGCAGCTTAATATGCTTCTGAAATTAGCATGCCAAATTTACCTCTGTGCTTGTGCTATTTAATAATGATATATTCCGCCAGATGACTGAGCACAGTTTCCTAAGTCAGGATCTCCTTAGAATAGGAAATGAGGCTTTGCATCCTTTGCAACCAAGAGTATCTTGAGACATTATGTGTGGAGTTTTCCATAGTCAGAAATTAGTTTATGTGTTACGCATTAATACCTGTTTTGTGTGTGTGTTCATGCGCACACATTAGTGTTTGGCTAATAGTTTCACAGAATGTTTGTAATTTGCCCTAGTTGTTGTCCTTATTTAAAAAAAAAGAAAAAAGAAAATCAGGACTAAGCATGGTGGACCATCTTCATTCCCAGAACTGGGAAGGCAGAAACAGGCAAACCAAGTGAAAAACTCTTCTTTGATAGTTTGTACCAACTTGGGCATGAATTCCCCTGGAGGAGCCTGTTTGTGAACCTTTAGGTTGTTCTGTGTAGCTGTGTCACCTGCTTTGTAGAGCTCAAGGAACATTTATTCAGTGGAAGAAAGAAGAGCTTGTGGCTGGGCGGTGGTGGCTCACGCCTTTAATCCCAGCACTCTGGGAGGCAGAAGCAGGCAGATTTCTGAGTTTGAGGCCAGCCTGGTCTACAGAGTGAGTTCCAGGACAGCCAGGGATATACAGAGAAACCCTGTCTCCAAAAAAAAAGAAAAAAAGAAAAAAAAGAAGGAGAAGAAGAAGGAGGAGAAGAAGAAAGAGCTTGTGATCACAGCCACACCTGTGCACAGCAATGGCTTGTGGCATAACAGATATTTTGTGTTATGTTTTTCTCCATCCATCTCATCCAGTTCATCTCTCCATAGAAAAGAATGCACTATATGCAGATTGGCCCTCCCTGACCATCTTGTGTGAGATTTCTGGAGTTTAGGGACACTGCTTCCATCCAGTAGGCAGCTAGAGTTTCTACAAATTGGGATAAGAATCCTACAATACAGAAGCCACTCCAATGCCTTAGGAAGGTACCTGGAGAGATTCTGTTGAGTCTTCATGGGACATTTTTTGGTCATGGGTTCTGTCTCCCTGCTGATTTAAGATGGCCTCCAGTTTCCAAGGTAAGTATAATAGTTAGGGACTCACTAGGAGATCAACTGGTGGAAAGATAAGTTTTTTTCCATCCCCTGTGATTGATGGGATCATCAAAGCAGACACAACTATACAGAATTGCCTGAGTTTTTGGTAACAGACTTTTTTCCCAGGGGAGTTCATATTCAACTTGATACAAGCTATCAGGAAGAGATTTCATAGTAGCATAGGATGACTGGCCTCTTTGTGCCATGGTGAAAATGTTATAGTTCCCTTGAATCTCCAGCGTCATAGTTGGAGATTTTCGCCAAATTCTCAGATTCACAGATTTCAGAGTGTGGGTATGGACCAAGGAGTGAATTTGTCTGTTTTATCAAAAGATATCTCATTTGAAGATTTATAATCACACCTATAAACAAGTCAAACAAGAATGGGTAAGAATAGTATGTAATGTTGGGATGTCTTTAAGATGACATTGAGGAGCCGGTTGGTTGTGGCGCACTCCTGTAATCCCAGCACTCTGGGAGGCAGAGGCAGGCAGGCGGATTTCTGAGTTCGAGGCCAGCCTGGTCTACAGAGTGAGTTCCAGGACAGCCAGGGGCTACACAGAGAAACCCTGTCTCGAAAAAAACAAATCCAAAAAACCAAAAAAAAAAAAAAAAAAAAAATGACATTGAGATCTTTCCTCCTGGTTTGATATACATCAAATTAAAAATCACAGGAAGCTCCCAAATGTAAGTCGATTCAGAGCCCGACTAAATGCTACTATCAGGGAAGGAGTATGTCTCTCCAAGGCTTCTCCTATGTCTAAGGAACAAATGACTAGTTTGTAGCATTTACTTGTTACAGTTATTCAGTAATGTGCTGAACCAAAGGCAGTGAACCCCAAAGAGATATTTACAGTCAGTTTCTCTGCTGAAGTCCATCTTTTGCAGTGTTTGTGTGGTTGGGATTTGTAATATTTGGTTAAGGGGGTGGAGGAGAGAAAGAAAAGGCTGATTCATGTACTGCATCGGTGGCCCAGCGCTCACGTAGGGGGGAAGGAGTCTTGTATGTGCGCTATTCATCAAGAAAAGAGCACAGAGTGCATTTGCCTGCCCTTCAGGAGCAGTGGTGGGCGTCGATACAATTCGTAGTACTATCTGTGTAAACACACCCTAAGCTGCTGCCCTGTTAAACTCCTGAAACTGAACATTTCATCCCCAAAGCAATCATATTGTCAAAGGATTCATGCGTGGGTAAGGCTTGCCTGCTTAGGGATTCAGTTTGTTTTATCACAGAAAACAAAACAAGGCGAGACACGATGGCGGTAGCTGGTTTTGCATTCCAAACTCTGCAGTACCTTTACAACTAACTGTCTTGTGAGAAGTGTCTGAAGCGTCCCAGGTTTCGCTTCTTCAGTCTTTTCCTCATGGACAGTTACTGAGTTCCTGGTACTTCTGTCTCAAACACAACACTAGACGAGTCTGCAAAGGAACTTGCTAACACCCGAGAATGACATTTTAGAATGCCCAGACAGTTCCAAAATCAAGGATTTGAGAACTAGAACATTGAAAACTGACACATTGGATCCAGAGGCAAATATAAGAGTTTAGATGTAGAAGAAAGAACTGATTTGTTTCCATGAAGGACAGGTATACCTTGCTAAAATACACACTTCATGTGGAATTTTGCCAAGTGGACATCAAATTACAATACCCACTTGAAGTTTTCAGATTTTAAGATTTCTCAGAACCTGGCATGTTTGCATATTTTAGTAGAGTGGCATTTTGAGGATGTGAACAGTTTTAATAAACGGCATACTTTACAAGGAAATGAAAAATACAGGCTTAATCTGAAAAACAAAAAAAACATTTTAGTATGTGTTCTAAGGTGGTAAGAGTTAAGCCTCCACAGATGGCGCTTTTGAACAGTAAGTGCTTCTGTGTTAGCTCAGAATAAAAGAAAAAAGCCGCGTGAGTTTTTGTGTTTTTCGGATTATCCTAGGGAACAGCTGGTTCGCACTTAGTTCAGTGACCCAAACAGAAATAAGAGCAGATTCTGCAGAAAATTTCTGTTGATAGTGCATGTTAGCCTCGCTGACACGGATCCCAGGAACTCTACCTAACGAGCAGCACATTTGCATTGTTTGAATCTTATTTCCCCCCCGACACACACACACACTACAGAGTACACCAGCAATATGAAGAGCAAATAACCCAGTACTGTCACTTCAAAACTATCCTAGTAAATTATTTAGAATGCTCTTCTGTGTTTCTATCTCTAGGTATTGTACCTGCTGTCTCTACTGCAAAATGTGGTAAATTATCTCACTGGAGTACCAGAAATAGCATTAAATTACTTTTTGCAGAGATTTAAAATGTTTAGGCTGGATATGATGGTCAATACAGGATGGGTGCCTGTAAAATCTTGGTGCTTGGGATGTGGAGATAGGAGAGTCAAGAGTTCAAGAGCAGTCCCTGCTGTCAGAGACCTGACGGTTCCCCCATCTCTTAACACAACATGAAAAGACTTTGTCTTTTTCACCTCTGTGCATGACCAGACCAGCCTGTCGTGCTGTTGAGCTTTCGTGGTGTGCAGTGTTGGAAGCTGCAGAGGGTGGAGGTACATGACGGTAGAATGAGAAATAGTCCACTCTGTGGTGGCGTGGCGGTCCTCTAATACCAGCATGGAGGAGTCTGAGGCAGGAGGATTTGGAACCCAAGGCCACTGTAGGCTACTTAGCAAGCCTCTGTCTCCCCAAAGCAAAACTGATGAGCCTCAAGTGGAGTCGCTCCCCTAAAAGGGAGTGTGTGCACCAACTGTAATCTTTGGTAATAAGAGTAATACACATTTTTAATCTTCTGTTTTAAGAATAGGACTTTATCATGTATGATTTTAATGTATTGTATGTTAGGTCCAGGGAATCAGAAGGGTTAAAATAACTCTGATTACATTTCTCACAAGTTTGCTTGAATCAGAATTTAGGCTCTCTTCAAGAGTTGATACAAAAGTCTTGTTTCATTGAATTAACTATAAAGTAAAGGAGGAAAAAAAAACAGAAAGCAAAAAAATTCATTTCTGGCTTAGTCTTCAATAAAATGGTGTATGTAGAACAACACTTTAAGAATTTTCACTTATGAAAACTAGACTGTAATTTGCATATTTTTAAAGATGAAATATTTGACATTGCTTGCAAGCATTGGTGAATTATGAGATTGCTGGCTCGGAAGCATATCCATTCCACTGCAGAATCATGGCTGACCATTCTTCATAGGTATACATGCACTGTAAACTCGAGCTGGCCATTGTATATGTGTGCAGATGTATCTGGAAAAACAGATCATATTTCTAAACTGCTACTATAAATAGCAACGTTTTTATATTTAAAGGTAATGAATAGTTGGGAATAGCTGTATCTTTGGGGAAAGGTCAACATTTTCTCCTTAATGTTTGAATGCTCACGACTGCATGGTTGATTTTTTTTTTCCATCTCTTTCCTCCAGTGCCTGGGGACAGGGTTCGTTAGAACTTCCCATGAGTGGTTAAGTTCCTCTCTGAGGAGCAAGTGGCTCTTTCCTGTTCATTGCTCCTTAGGATTTCCCCTGTCTGCTGCTGTTCTTTCCGGCCATGCTGTGCTTGAGGCCACTCTTGTATTAGGGATCCCACAGTGTAGCTGGGCAGTCTGATCTGCGGAGTGCTGACACCAGCCCCCGTGTGGTTCTCTTCCCCTTCCCCTCCTCTCCCAAAATTAAATGAGTAGCCTAGCTAAACCCAAGCCAAATGCTCACTGGCTTCTGACCTGTCAATGCTGGATCTTGTGTGTACCCTCTCTTGGGTGTCCCCCTAAGTCATGCTCTGTTATCCTTGGCCTGAAGATTGTATTTTCTATGACCATGGAGGAGGCACAGGCTCTAGGGGTCTTGCTGTTGTGTGTAGGAATTCTGAGCTCACCCTCTGTTGTAGCATAAGGATGACATATTTACCCTTCCTCCCTCTGTTTCCTCTCCAACTGCTTTTCCCTCAGTCCTGACTGTAAATACTAACTCTGGAGCCACTGACTCTTCTTAAGAATATAAAAAACAAGGGCTGGAGATCTGGCTCAGCAGGTAAGAGCCCTGACTGCTCTTCCGGAGGTCCTGAGTTCAAATCCCAGCAACCACTTGGTGGCTCACAACCATCTGTAATGAGATCTGATGCCCTCTTCTGGTGTGTCTGAAGACAGCTGCAGTGGACTTACATATAACAAATAAATCTTAAAAAAATAAAAATAAAAGAATATAAAAACAAAAGAACTGAACGTGGGAGGAGGGTAAAGTTAACCCTTTAGAGAGGTTTTATCCCATCAGTTTATGACGCCATGCCAAGTGTGCGAGACAGATCTCTACAGTCACTCAGAAAAGGGTTTGTGGTGGGTTTTCCTGGCTCTCTCTTGGTTATCAGTTTGGGTTGTTGCTTCTGTAAGTAAAGAATTGACGTAGAGCAGGATTAAAAGCAGCCTGTGTGTAGTGACCCCTCTGGGATCATACATCAGATATCTGGCATATCTGATATTTACATTTTGAATCATAACAGTATAACATGACATAAAATTATAGCTATCAAGTGAAAACAAAAAAAAATAATTTTATGTTTGGGAGTCACCAGAACATGAGATACTGTATTAAAGGGTCTCACCACTAGGAAGGTTGAGAACCACTGACTTAGACTAACAGTTACCACATATTGAAGTCGTTTCTCCTCTTGCTCTATTATTGTTGCAGTTATTTACAGAGTAGAAAGAGTTCACTGGCTTACCTTTGTGTTTTATCTACTCTGTCTCTGAAGTATTATTCACTTGCAGCCACTGGAAGGTCTTATTTTTTGTCAGGGATTTCAAGAACAACAGATACTTCATGAAGACCTACTGATCCAAAACATCAGAGCTCCTCGTTGCAGGGCTTGGGGGGTGGGGGTGGGGGTGGGAGTGGGGGTGGGGGTGGGGTGGGGGAGGGGTTGGGAGAAGCTCATTTCCAATTTAGACCTTTGAAAGCTCAAACTTAGAATGAGAACTCATACTGGTCACTAAAGGCTGTGTCCTGTGTGCAAGCTCCCTCCTGGGAGCTGTGGCGCGTGCACCTGTTAACCTCACAAAATAATCTCCTGCCTAACCGTGGAGCATGTGACCTCATTTAAGAATCTTTTTGGCTTGCTGGCCTAACGATAAATTTTAAAAGTGTGAGTGTGTGTGTGTGTGTGTGTGTGTGTGTGTGTTTCTACCTGGCTTTTAATCTTGTGGTACCAGTTTTATGTACATAACAAAAACTCTGTGTCTCAAGCTCTTGAAGCATCCAGTTCAGTACTTCTAAGTAGTTCACATTGCTACTCAACAGTTGTCCGGTACCTTTAATCCCTTAAACACGGAAACTATACCCATAAGCAATCCCCGCCCTCAAGGGCCCGGCAACAACCATCCTATTTTCTGTTTCTCTGAGTGTGTAAGAACATTGTCTGCCCCCTCGTGACTGGGTTGCTTTTATTTACTACGGTGTCCTAGGGTGTCCTAGGTTTACTGTGTGTCAGCACTTGTTTCCTTTCTGTGTGGTGATGTGTGTGTGGGTGTGTGCTTGCAGGCCTGTGCCTGTTCATGTGGAAGACAGAGGTCAACCTTTCCTGTCATTCCTTGGGCTTGTCCGACACTTTATGTTTTGAGAGTCTCTGACTGGCCTGAAGCTAACTCTGACGGTGAAGCCGGGAAGCCCCGAGGATCACCTGTCTCTGCCTCCCCAGCGTTCTTGGGATCAAGCTCAGGTCCTTAAGCTTTAGGTAGCACTGTATCCACTGAGCTCGCAGAATTTGCTTACTTTATGTAGCTGAGTATTACTGTTCCATGATATCACTACCCCACATTTTATTCATTCTTTTATTCAGCCATTCACATTAGAGGCTCTTCTACTCTCTGCCTTTTCTGAATAGCACTGCTCTGGGTGCAGACAAGTAGCTGTTTCCTGGAGTCCCTGCTGCCTTTTGGCTGTGTACCTAGAAATAAAACCACTGCATCAGGCGGTGATTCTGTTTTTAATTTTTTAGTTTACAGCTCTGTTTTCCAGAGCGGCAGCACAGGTTCCCATTCCCACCCACAGCTTGCAGGTTCTGTGGCTCTCACTTTCATCCTAATCTTTGGTAGGATTTTGCAGTTACAAAGTTACTCTCATGCCTGAATAAAAAAAAAAAAAAAACAAAAAAACAAAAAACAAAGCAAGCCTTTCACTTTTATTCGTACACACAGATTTAATATCTTGTTGGTATTTTTCCAAAGTTTAAAAGGCTTATTCTCAGGATATCTTGTCTGAATAATAGTGAACATCGTGGGGTGAGGCGCTCCTAGGACTGCTTCAACATACAAGTAGCATGTCAGTTTTCAACATACAAGTAGTATGTCAGTTTTTAACATACAAGTAGCATGTCAGTTTTAAATATTTAGTAATGTTCACTTCTCTCCACGTCTATGTGTTCATCCCTTGTAGGACTGATAGGCAGCAGAAACACCTCTGTTCATCTGTAATGCTTGCTTTCCTTATCCCAGAGTCTACTACAAATTTGGCCCCAGTTCTTTGGGGCCAGAAAGGAATATAAGTGAATGAAACCATAATGCAAAATAAAAATAGTAAGGAGTTTGTGGAACTACTGTGAATCAGAGACCAATCAACTTAGAAAATCCCCTGTGTCCTAAAGCACACATTGCATGCTGGGAACAGTGGCTGCTAACCTCTCATAAAGGACTCGCAGTGCTATGCCTCATGATACAGGCCTGTAAGGCTAGCAGATGAAGAGCTTTGGACAAGAGGATCGAATTCAGGGTCAGCCTGGGCAACTGAGTGAAATCCTGTCTCTAGATAAAGTGGACGGGTTGGGGGAGTATGGTGCTTGCATGACATTCACAGAGACCCAGGTCTGCTCTCCAGCACTTCATAAACCAGGGCCAGAGACTGAAGCAGGTGGGTTACACATTCCACATGGGCCTGGGATACCTAGCAAGACTGGCTTGAAAGAAACACCAAGGGGAAAAAAAGAAAGCAAGAGCACGTTCAGATGGTATCCCAGCGTCGGATGCTACGTGGGCTGGACCAAGTGAGTAAAGGGTGGAGCATTTTTCTCTAACTATATCTTTGGATAAATGTTTTTCCACCTTGCAGAAAGGGACCGTGGCTGAACCCTGAGCAAAAGCAGTGCCTGCTCTTTGGAATTACATGCAGCCCTGAGATAGAGGGGAAAGGGGAGGGAACGGGAAGTTGCAGGTAAACAGTTAACGCTAGATGGGTTGTTGCGTCAGTTGAACCTTTAAACTTAAGGTTTGCCAAATCAATATTTACTTGATCTAAGTGTTATGCTCTGGTGTAATGACCCTTGACCCTTTTCCAGAGTCATCGGTAATGAGAGCATGCTGTTGATTTTTTCAATTCTCTAGTCCCCGTGGGCTTACTGATTGAAAGATTGGGGACGGTGAATGAGTATGTAGTTGGTGCACTAAGTACTTTAGAACATTTGCTATGTAACCCGACTGCCAGCTGGCCTGTATGCAGGGAGAACCGGGGCCTGAGCATTGTTTTATAAGCCACAGAAAGAACTGTCATTAGAGTCTGGCAGCAGCCCTAGCTGATACCTGCCAGAATCACCTATCCTGTAGCCACCGGATGTCCTTGCTTATTACCGAACTCCTGTGTTTTTTTTCTTTTCTTTCTTTTTTTTTTAAAGATTGTTTACTGTTATATCTAAGTACATTGTAACTGTCTTCAGATGCACCAGACGGTGTCACATTTCATTATAGATGGTTGTAAGCCACCATGTGGTTGCTGGGATTTGAACTCAGGACATTCGGAAGAGCAGTCAGTGCTTTTAACTGCTGAGCAGCGTCTTTTCGTTGATTGTTAAGTAAGGACATGGTCTTCAAACCCAGCCCTCCCTCCTATTTGGTAATTCTGTGTTAGACTGCTTCATCAGGATTTAAGATGGGGCTGGAGCAAGGTTCAGGAAAATGTTGAGTTCCTGCTACATGCCAGTACCCAAAGTCCATAGATCGTTTATTATGTGTCAATATGACCCAGCCACACTGCCTTGTCCTCCAAGGATGGACTGGACTAGAGCAGCAAGGGAATGAAGACAAGATAGGCTCATATAGACACTGACAGAACTGTCTGGGATGGAGTGGATTGGGCTCTCCACTGAAGACACCACAGCACCCTGGGAGCCCTGTGTGTTTATATTTCTGAGGTAGGGTTGAAAAGAGAGGCGGTTTTATTGCAGGCAGCTGAACAAGATTGGGTTCTACATACAGATAAACACAGATGCAGGGTTTGCCGTGTACAGTAGGATCGAGGAGACTGGTTTGTTGACCTCTGTAAGGACAGTTTCTGTAGGGGAGCGGTCGTCAGGGGGGCCAGCATCGCAGAGAAGAGAGCCGTGGTAGACATCTTCAGCTCACTCTGCCAGCCCTCTTCATGTTGTCCCCAGAGGAGGACTTTGCCAACCTTTGAGCCTGAAGCTAATGAAATCTGTAACATGGCTGTGTCTGTGGCAATAGCACATACTAAGCACTCCGCCCACTCAGAACTTATTGCGATCTCCACACCCCACAACGACTGTTAAGAAGTAGCAGTGATGATTCTGTATGAAAACTTCAAGTAATCATTGATCCCCATCGCTTCAAACACGTTCCTTCCATGGAACAAGAAAATTATGTTAACTCTAACTGAATTACACTGATTTACTTTCGGGAATGGAATAAAGCCCCAGAAAAATCTTTGGACAATAGAAAGGGGACATCCTTAACAAAGTAAAAAATATAAAAGATCAAACTTGAAAGGTCAAGACCCTTTGCTCTCAAACAGTTTTGAATTCAGAAATATGTGAAGACTTCAGAATATTCAATATTTGAGATGCCAAAAGTTAGGTTAAGATTGTGTCCGGTAAGTTGCGAACTGTGTACTGCATTTTAGAAAGTACAGTGCAATTACACAAAACTCTGCAGCTTGCTATTGCAAGTAGCCTTATCTTTAAATCACAGAAGGATTTTACAGCCACGGGAATAGGCTTTCAATATTCAGTAGCATTCTTGAAATGATGCTTATCTAGATAACTTTTTTTTGTCTTGAAAGACTGATTTTCTATCATGCCTGCCTGACAAAATACTGCTGTACTCCTTAGCCAGTAGAAGCTTTCAATATTTTAACATGGAAAGGTTAAAATCTTGTGCAGATGAAATTTTAAAATCCCAAAGCTTTTTGGATACATTTTTGGTAACATCTTGATGACCTCCAAATTTCCTTTCACTGGCTAAGTGTTAGGTGGGCTGCTAAGAGCCTGGGAAGAATTCGGCCTTTCCCATTGCTTCTGGGTTATGTGGAGCAGAGTAAACAGGAGAGGCTCGCCTGCCATATAGACCCGCCATATAGTACAGATGTCTGTGGTTTTGAGTACTTTGTTTAATAGAGCTGAGTTTGAGTTTCATGCTCAGTAGGCTGAGGTGCTGAGGAGTCAGTGACGTAAGCACATCTGGAACCTTGATGTGTAATCAGAGTGCAGAACCTCTGCTAGCTATTTCCAGAGTTAGATCCCAAAGTCTGGCGTAGGGCAGCCTTAGGATTACGCTTTTCTCCTATATGATGGTCTGAGATAGTTGTTCCTTTTGTTTTCCTTTTCCTTCATCCCCCTGCCTCATCCTCATGGATCAGAACTAAAGAAAACACTATATCCGGCAGCCCTGTGGACTTGGAGTTTCTCTGCCGCTACTATACTCAGCTGGATGATGTAACCATTAGCTAACCTTGGCCCCTCACCAAGCCATGGCGACGAGGTTCTTTCCTGAAGGCATGCCCCGGGTAGTATTTCATCTCAGTTTAGAAGGCGTACTTCATAACAGGACTATTTATTCGTAGAGAACTGCCTGTGCCTGGCTTTCTGGTCTGTGGTAATTAACACTTTGGTCACTCTGAGCACTCACTCTGTTTGCTCAAGCTAGTGCCCATTGTGGGGAAACTGAGCTCTGATAGAAATACAGACTTCAAGCTTACCTTTTCAGATAGTGCACCCCTAGACGTCACCCACTGCAACAAAATCCAACGGTAACAAAGGGGGACAGGAGGGGTTATATTCACTGTCGACGCCCTGCATTCTTTCTAAAGTGTTAATGCACATCACATGCACATTAAAGCCTGTTGTGGCCAGTCAGACAGAATTGGTTCTGTGTCCCAACTTGGTATGCCCGGTATCTTTGTTCAAAGTGCCATAAGAAATAACCATAGATTAGGGGCTTAAACCATGACATAAACTTGGTATAAAGCCGGAAGCTGAGCGATTTTGGAGGCAGCCTGGCAGGAACTCTAGTCAGGGCACACTTGGCTTGCAGATGGTTCCTTTGTTCTGTCTTGACACGGTGGCGGAGGCGTGCCAGCTCCCGGGTTTTTTAAAGACATACTTGCATCATGGGGGATGGGAGAAATCCACCCACACAATCTCACGGAAGCCTCATTTCCTCCAAACGCCATCACAGAGTTAAAACACTCGGTGAATTGTGGGGAGATGCAGTCCATCCACTTAGCTGGGGCTTAGTCTTTCTGGTTTTAGTCACCTATAAACCAGAGGTGATACTAGCAGCCACAGCACTGAGTAGTTGTATTGCCCTTTGGGGTCACAAAGACACACTAGTGTGTGGATATATATTTATAAACCTGTCTCATTCCAGGAACTGAGTAGAACTCTTACGTTACAGAGTGATGGCTAGATTCTTTGTAGCCTTGTCAAAGTCCGTCTTCTGTATTCCTGTCCAGTTCCTCCCAGCTCCGTCTCTTCAGTTCAGCCTTCACCTGGATGTGGGGTTGCTGACAGACTCCTTTTTTTATGTCTTTGCTACTCCATCTTGTGTCAGCATCCACTTCCAGATGATGTGTGCTTTTAGAAATGGAAAGACAAAAGTTTCTTCTGGACCAGGACAGGTCGTTAGTTACGACAAACACATACACTCTTCTTACCCATGAGGCTCAGTCTCTACAGTCTTCCCCATAAAGCCTTCGGTTCATTTTAAATATGTTTCTGTGTTGTCATTTAGGAACTGGGGTAGGCATAGAAAAAGCTAAATGGTAACAGGCATGGGATGAAATATCTATCACCCAACTATGGATTCAGAGACGATGTAGTTTTGTTTTTTAAACAATGTATGATTACCATCACAAAACACATGCACTAACTATATATTCTATTTAAGCTTTTTAATGTTATTTTGGTGCTGCTGGCTACCTCTTCAGAGCACCAAGAAAGGCTGAGGGAAATTAAGTTTTGAGAAATATAGAGGGAGGAAGAAAAGGAGTAGACATGAGAGGCGATGAGTATTGCCTGACTTCCTCCTACGTGAGATTAATCCCTGACATACAAAATCGACGAGACTGTGAATGCTGGATAAGTTCATGTGTGGGTGCTTACCTGGATGTCTGAATCACATCAGTGTACAACAACTGGAGGTTCTGGGAGCTCAGAACCCCAGATTGAAGGGCTACAGTGCCAGAGGTACCTGTGAGCAGTAGTAGTGGTATTTTCCTATGTATAAATTTATTCATCTTTAATAAAGAGGATATATATTATATTTTATTATATTTATTTTTATATTATTTACATATTTATCATATAATATATATTTATATATCGCTGCCTTACTACTCTAAGATTGTTGCTCTGTGAATGCAGAACTACTGTATAAAATTCTTAAAGAATCCAGAAAAGCCTGTCCTTCTGGCTATATTCTCTAAGGTACTTAGCAAGTTGCTGCAGAGCTGAAATAGTTGAGGCTGAAATGACCTTTGTAAACCTTTTGTTGGGCTGAGCATTTTTTAGATTTTACTTTAAAAGAAAACCCATAGTACCATGGTATTTGCTCCTAGATTTGTTGATACTATTGATTAAGCTAACATACGCAGGGTAACTATATCTTTCACTGATTCTATTCTCTTCCTCCTTTTCCCCTTGAGCCTTTTTAGGATACTTGCCTTTTTAAAAGAAATACACTTAAAATATGAAATTGTATATTTTGATAGGAGGAGAACAAAGAAGTATTTATATTTCAGGAGAAAATGGAGGGAAATACTTGTAGGGTTAGGCAGTGTTTGGTGTACTTTGTGTTTTGCCCACATAAACAAACAAACAAAGAAAGCTTGTAAATGACCACTGCTTGTTCTTTGTGATTCTTGGTAAGGGAACAGAGTGTGTGGCTGTAAAACTTTACATCAGATAAATTTGGCAGGACGCTGATAGCCCTTTTAGGCAGCATTTCTATGCTGGTAGTTTGATTGACACTCCTATGTGCATTGGTAGAATACGCCCTTCCACCCACATTAGCTCCTGTCTCCCATCATGTACTGCTTCAGAAACGTCCCTGGTCAGAGCACACAGTGAAGACAGCCATACCAGGTCTTGGCTCTGCATGAGCCAGTAGCGCCAGAAAGGGTTTCTTCATGAGAAGGAGTGGCGACTCTGGGCTCTGGCCTTTTTCCGCTTTCTGGCAGTGACTCTCTCATTAGCATGGGGTGCTGGGATATGCTTGGCTCAGGAGGAAAACTCCAGAAGACCCAGCTCTTGTGTCCATGCCCAGAATGATGTGTTACTGGCGCCCAGCTAGCATACAAGGAAGAAATCAAACCCAAATGTGCAGGCAGGCTGCTTTCATTTTCCTGTTTAAAGGGTTCTGTTCTGCACCTCTCATAGTGAATTGTTACCCAGAGGCAAAGCTTAAGGAACT
This sequence comes from Apodemus sylvaticus, assembly GCF_947179515.1. Lineage (NCBI taxonomy): Eukaryota > Metazoa > Chordata > Mammalia > Rodentia > Muridae > Apodemus > Apodemus sylvaticus. The sequence continues at coordinate 38,354,766 of NC_067489.1, forward strand.
GTGTTTGGAATAGTTTTTAAACTGAGATTATAAGGGTCAGTGAGACAGCTCAGCTGGTAAAGGTACTTGGGACAGAGACTCAAAACCTGAGTTCAATCCACTTGGCAGAAGGAGAAAGCCAACTCCTCCCTTACTTGTGTGCCATGGTGTGTACAAATACAGTCAATCAGTTATATTTAAATAGAGATTACAAAGACTTACAAATCCGTGGGAATGCATTAATGACTATAGTGCCTGCAGAAACTCAACTTCAGACAGGGAAGGAAACTATCTGGCTTTAGATAAAGAGATAGATAGATAGATAGATAGATAGATAGATAGATAGATAGATAGATAGATAATAGATAGATAGGTAGGTAGATAGATAGAGGCTTGGAGCTTGCAAGATCATGTGCCCATTGCTGTATTACCTAGGTAAGTAGCTGAGAAGAGAGATTGGGTAAAATGCTTATTATATTTTTATCGTGTTACCTTGGATGATGTAATAGAGAGTTCTGCTTGTCCTCACTGTCTGATTCCATTTAAACCCTGGAATGCTCATGAACACCTGAAGAAAAGAGCGGAGTCTCCATGCTCTCTAAGGGTACTGTTGCATGTGGACTAATTCTAGCTAACGTCATGTAAGGCGCAGTGGCCTTTGGGACTTGTAGTAGGGGCCCTTCTCACCCCTTTCAGTGTCAAACTGATGGGAATTCAGATACAAGGGCTGAAGTTTAAAGAGCTCTGCAGCTTAATTTAAGGCTGTTTAGTGAGCTAACAGCAGGCAAGCTGTAAGGGGCTCATGCCTCTGGTCTGTAGATGCCAGGTTCAATCTGCTGCTTTCTAGGTTTTCTGACACTGCTATTGGACCATAATTCTAACACAAGGACTTTGTGGTAAAAATGAAGACAGAAAAAAAGAGGCTTCAGTTTTCAATATAGGAGAGTTTTTAAGATAGTGAACAATGTTAAGACCAGAATGTATTGGCAAGCTCTTGGATAAAGGTATTAAGACACTCAGAACATTGTTTCTAGGAGTTTATATTGAGTTATTTTTTTTAATAAAAGCAGAACATTTGAAAGCTTAGAGAATTTTTTTTTTTGAGATCTGAAATTCTATGAAACCTGTGAACCGTATTCTGAAGTTTTTGAGTATATGCATAAGCTTCCAAATGTTTGGATTTTTAAAGTAACTTTGTAAGTAAAGTAACTAATTGGCTATTGGCCATTGTCAGAGTTATCTGATAATTTCCTTTCCAGCTTCAAAGTCATGTTTGTCCTGGACTTGAGAAGTGTATGGATTCTCTAGTTCCAAATGAAATGTCAGAACAGGTTGATTTGTACATTTGTTTATTGTTTCTGTCCACCGTTGTGTTTTTATTTCCTCAAGGGTAAAAACTTGGCTTTATTCATTGTGGTGGTTCATATATGCTTGGCCCAGGGAGTGGCACTATTAGGAGGTGTGGCCTTTTGGAATAGGTGTGGCCTTGTTGGAGGAAGAGTTTTCATTGTGGGCATGGGCTTTAAGACCCTCATCCTAGGGCCCTTGGTCTTGTGAATGCTCGTTGCCCAAGTGTAGGGGGATGCCAGGACAGGGAAGCAGGAGTGGGTGGGTTAGGGAGCAGGAGGAGGGGGGATGGGATGGGGGATTGGAGAGGAAAGGAGCAAAGGGGATAACATTTGCAATGTAAATAAAGACAATATAATAATAATAATAATAATAATAATAATAATAATAATAATAATAAAGACCCTCATCCTAGCTGCTTAGAAGCTAGTCTTCTCCTAGCAGCCTTCAGAACAAGATGTAGACCTCTCAGCTCCTCCAGCCCCATGTCTGCCTGGATGCCGCCATACTTCCACCATGATGATACTGGACTGAGCCTCTGAACCTATAAGCCAGCTCCAATTAAATGTTCTTTATAAGAGTTGCCTTGGGCCAGGCGGTGGTGGCACACACCTGTAATCCCAGCATTCTGGGAGGCAGAGGCAGGTGGATTTCTGAGTTCGAGGCCAGCCTGGTCTACAGAGTGAGTTCCAGGACAGCCAGGGCTATACAAAGAAACCCTGTCTCGAAAAAACCAAATGCAAAAAAACCAAGAAAAAAGAAAAAAAAAAAAAAGAGTTGCCTTGGTCATTGTGTCTGTTCAGTAAAACCCTAAGACATTCCTGTTCATTCCTCAGTGCCCAGGATAATGGAAGTTTAGAAATGGATCTAAATCAACTGAGCTATCTGCATCATTTGTAGTACTGACGGCCTTACCTGTGTTAGGGATTTTTCACCTATTATTTTTAACATTAATAACTAAAGAAAGTTGAAGTCCATCCTTATGGACACACACTTGTCAGTCTGTCTCTGTGGTTCTTTGTTGTCGCTTCACGTATGCGGAAGCTGTTTGACGAGTGCTTTTAGTTAGACGTGACTCCTCAATTGTGAGGTTCTGAGGGAGAAGCTTGGCCCTCAGTGTGGCAAAGTTGAGAGGCTATAGGACATTTAAGAGTGGTGCTAGGCTGGGCTTGGTTATGTCACTGGAGTCATGACCCTCCAAAAGGATTAAGGTAGTCCTTGTCAGTTCTAAATTAGTTCTCACAAGAACGTTGCCATTGAAAGTGTGAACATGGCCTCTCCCTGCACCGTGGCTCATTTTGCCATGTGATCTCTCCTCATGTTCCCCAAGTGATGCCATTCATGAAAAGCTAAGTCAGCACTCCGGAACCTCCTGTTAATTGAGTTAATACCATCACGTGGGAAGTACCCAGCTTCAAGCATTTTGTTATAGTCACAAAAAGGGCACATGTATATATTTTTAAGAATAATTTATCCCTAATAAGTTGAATCTATTCTATTCTATTCTATTCTATTCTATTCTATTCTATTCTATTCTATTCTATTCTATTCTATTCTATTCTATTCTATTCTATAATGAGTCTTTTAGTCTTAGGATTTACTATATCTCATAAACTACTGTTGTTTTAATAACAGTTTCTTTTTCTGGTTACTATTGTCATGTGCCTGGTTATTTTGCCTTCATGTGGATGCTTTTCCACCTACCTCCAAAATTTTCACAACTTTTTTTGATGTGATGAATCAGCAGGGATACATTTAACTAGAAAATTAAAAATCCAGAGGATAAACACTGTTGTTAGTGGGAATTTTTTTCAGTCATGTTTAGTATGATTTTCGGTACTTTCAGACATCTGTGTCTTAAGTAGTCACTTTGGTGTGTCGAGTTCCTTACGTGTTTGGTCCTTGCATTATTGTCTGTTTGTTGTTCCTTGTCTCCCTCCACCTGTGTGAACTAACTTGTGCCGAGTTCTGTTTCTTTTAATTCACAAAGCTGCAGTTTACTACACACTGTCTAGGTGGTGATAAATGTCAGCCACCTGGACTCAGGAGGTCTCTAGGCTCAGATGCTATTACTTTTCTGCTTATGCCCAGAGAATCTTTCTCTGTACCTAATATGCTCCTTAACCCACTCACTGAGTTTTTAATTCCACTGATTATATTTTTCAAGAGTCCTGTTGGATCTTTTTTTTTTTAATTTAATCTACCTAATTACTTTTCTGCTTTGATTCATATTTTTTAACAGTAGTTTGATCTTTTACGTTTTTATACTCAAGTGGGATTTCCCGTTATCTGAGGTTGTAGAAGGGCCACATAGTCACTTTTACATGCCATGGTTTATTTTATAGAGTTCTGATTTGTTTTGTGTGCTTAGAGAATTTTGGTTGTAAGCCCATAACTTGCTTAATTGAATCTGTGGGAACACTGAAGCCCTAAACTGAGAGGGCTTCCCTCCCAAGAGGATTTGCATTCATGCACAATGCACGCTATGACCTTTTTTTTTTTTTTATTGGTACACAAAAGTGCTACTGACCTTGGCCACTCAGGCCCTGTTCTCGTGCTGGGGACCGACTCTGGTTTCTGCCCTCTGGTCTTCACTTTCATGGACATCCGACCCCTTATTAGCTGTACATCTACTGTTCTGCCTCCACCTCATTCATATTTATTCTCTCTCTCCCTCTGCCTCCCTCCTTCTCTCCCAGTTCTCCCTCCCCCTTCCTTTTTCCCTGTCCTCTTCTGTTCCCGCCCCTCCCCTCCTTGCGGACCTTCCATTGCCTTTTGCTGAAAGCCACTGAACTGCTCTTCCCTTCACTCAGAATTCAGCTGAGGTCTGTGAGCAGTCTCCTGAGGAGCTGGCCCACCGTAGCTCTGGAAACCCAACTCCCTGCTTGGTTGCCAAGCAGTGATAGTCTGTGTGTGCCTCATAGATGCGCTGGTGATATGGGAAAGGCGATCTGACACTTGTGATATTCAACAATGGCAAACATCTGTAAGATACAGCCTCCGAGCTCTCGAGTCTCTTCATATTTGAAATACATATTGACCATTCTTAATCCCAAACTCTGAAATGCCCAAATCGTATCCATGAAATGTTTTGAGCTCAAAAATGTCAGATTTCAGGTATACATGCTGGAGGGGTAAAAGTCTGTAAATACCCCAGAATCCTCAAATTTCTCAAATGTGAGACTCTTCTGGTGTCAAGCACGTCAGATACTTAGCTGGTACTAAATTACCCTGCCCAATGAAGATGCTAATGTCCATAACAGACATTCAGGGATGGAAGAGGGAAGCTGGAGGGAAGCTAGTGTGTCCCTTCGCTCTCCCTCCAGGTCCCCTGCAATTCCTTTGCATATTCCTTACAGCTCCCCAGGTAGAGGCCAGCTGGGAAGACTGGCTCTCGGCCTGTCTCACAGGCTGTCATCTATAAGATCGACTGTCCTTGGAGAGTGGAGAGGGCTGGTAGTGGGGTGGGGGCAATCCTGGGCCTTAATTTTCTCCTTTAAGCATTATCAACTCTGTTTGATCAGAGATCCTAATTTCTACATAACCACATTCCTTCTAAATAAAAGTAGGAAGCTCATATACATGGAGTGATTTTGGTGTTCCAAGATAAAATTTCTAAACATCCATCTTTGGTGTAAGTTACAGAAGTAAGTTAATAATAGCCCCTTTCCCCTCAGACTCCCCACCCTCCATGGAGTTCCTGGTCTGCAGTGGACACTTAAAATGTGGGTCTCATGTGGTAAGAACAGCGTTGCCTTCATCTGGCCAGTCAGAAAAGCAGATATCAGCATTGAAATCTATCTCAGCTGCAATCCCACACTGGGTCCACATTGGGCGCTGCTCTTAGGACCTGTTTTGGTCACTTGTTAGACCAAATGAGCGCACACACCAATAGAATGCCACCTGATTATTGCTGGCTTTTAAAATGTTTAGTTTCCCATGGGCGGCCCCTGGACAGACAGCTTTGTCATTGTTGCCTCTGTAAAGGGTCAGGACAAAATAAAACAAAACAGTCTGTTCCCCCACTGTCTCCTTTCGCCACTCAGAGGTGAGGAAATTACCAAAATGTATTGATCGGGACAACAGTCAAGGGTGACACAGAGTCAGCTATGTCCTGGCACGGAGATAAGGACGGATGTGAAATATTGTCCCGTGTTTTCTCTATAGTGTGTGATTTTAAAACTAGCCTTTCAGCCCGTCAGGTTTGCCTTGACTCTGTGGGTGAGGTGTCCCTCTGCTCATGTCTTAGGTGGGCTAGTATGTTCACTGACATCACTAGAGGAGGGATATTTATCATTGTGGATGTTTTTGTTTGGAGGAAAACAATTTTGAATTGTTTTTAAAGTGGTAGCTGATTTGGCGGGTCTGTTAATTTGACTGTCCTTGATAAACAAAGTAACCATCCCAGCATAAAGAAGTACACTTAAACACCACACTGCCCACCTGAAATGCGCACAGTAAGAACGAGCAAAAATAGTCAAGCCCAGAATATAATACAGAAAGGGCCGGGAAATCTTAGCTGTGATTATTAGTGTTCCTGTATTCGCTTCTTGTCTCTCCATGGATTGCATGTGCATCCACAGAAGGATGTGTGGACAAGGGTACACGGTGAATCACAGCGTGAGACACGCGGAGTAGAAGAAGGGCAGGTCCTGACAGAGGCACTGTGACATCAGGAGGATTTGTTTGCTCAGGTCTTAATTTGACAATCAGCTGTTTACTTTTGAATGATCAGGTTAGAGCCCTGTTTGTCTCCTTAGCGATGGGCTGTGGATGGATTTCCACTCTAGGACATGAAGCAACTGGAAGAAAGTTCTCGAGCTGCAGATGTTGAAATAATCATTTTTGCTGTTTGCTAGCAAAGACATTCCTGTGAGCAGGGATTCTGGTCATTTGGTTGGTTGTTGTTAAGTCTCCTTTGAAAGATTCTTAAACAAATGTGTTCTTTGTTGACATAAAATAAAAGAAATAGAGCTAACCAGTGAGAGTGTGAGAAATATAGTTTGCAGTAAATACTTTTTGGTAATATTCATAAAATGTCTTTTGGTGTCAGGGAAATATTTTGCCTGTACCTGATAACATTCAGTAATGACTAGCCAATGTGCTCAGTCTGTACCTGTACCCAGCCCTTAAATCCCTTTAAAGTGGGGTTTTTAAGTACTTAGAGAAAATATGGCTATGATTTTATATAGTCTTAAATAGTAATGTTGTTTGAGAAAAAGAAAATAAAATATGAGAATCCTGTCAGATAATGTCTCCTCCGTCTAAGGCGGAACAAGACAGGTAGGCAGATACTAGAAAGAATAACTGTGGCTGCCTCAGGAATTCATTTGAGTGGTTTAGCATTAAAATATGCAAGAATAAAGAAAGCAGTGTGAATTTTTGAAAAATGGCAACAAAATATTAGAATTGACTTTTTATGAAATAGCTCGCCGTGTTAAGTGGCCAGAATGAGCCTGAATGGGAGCAGTAGGTGGCTGAGAGAAGGCGACCTCTGAAATCCCCCTCTGAGGGGCTTGCGCAGTGATGCAGTCTGACTAGAACAGAACACACAGCCCAGGGGAACTGGAAGCCAAAGGTGGAGAGAAAGGGAACACTTAAACCTGCGTCATGATTTCAGGTCCAGGTATAATCACTCTTTAAGGTGTTAGAAGAATGTGTAGGGGCGTGCACTGTGTGACCTTCTGTAGATTTTACACCCTGAGCTGGAAAAGGGAAGAAGCAGTTACCCTTGTTTCCAAACTGGAGACCACTGGGCACCCCAGACACTTGCACACTGTTCACCAGTAAACGTTCAGACCCTTCTAGGATGTGCTCGGAAAAGAAGGACCAGATCTCCAGAAGGCGTCGTGAGCTCACCATGGGCAAGGTCTGCGTCACAGGCTTCCCAGCTTCCTTTTAGTGCTGTCATTAGACCAGTGGGTATGGGAGGTATAGAGATGATGTATGCTGTATGCAGCGGTGCATAGCTGTGTGCCTAGCATCCAAAAGGTCAAGGTTGGCAGGTCATAGGTTGTAGGCTCTCCTGAGATACAGTTAAAGAATGAGATCCTATCTCAATAAGAAGCAGGGGAAAAGCCAAATAATATATCAGAGTTTTGCAAAGCTTTTAATTTTATTGTGGCAACTTTGCCTATATAGGCCAAGAAACAGATTAGAGAGAATTATAGTGTAGTTGTTAGCTGTATGGTGTGCCCAGAGTTTTGTCAGAAGGCCAGTTTCCTGTTGGAGGGACATTCTTGGTGATATGACATGATACTGTGCTCTTGCCTTTGTCAGGCATAACATGTTCAATATAATTTACTTAAAGATGGAAAACAGACCTGTCAAAATGGCAGTGACACAAAAATAGGCAGGTTCTTTAATGACTTGACTACTGTATGTGTATCACAAGCGTCTCAAATAGGACACTGGGAATGCTAAGCTTCAGTTATGAAGTGGTGTGGTAAAACACTGTGGAACTGAGGTATCCACTCATATTTATCATTTTATCTTTGATAAAAACAAAAAACCAAAAACCAGTCATATGTGTTTGAGTCGGCTTCAAACCCGGTATGAGTCAGTCACTTCTTTGCTGAGCGGATGGATGCCTGTCTATGTTTCAAAATCTCTGAGAGGGTGCAGGAAATACAACAAAAAGTAAAACATAGGCTATTGTTTCAAGAAACTTAACAGCCTATAGGAATACGTTGATTTCTAGAACTTGCTCTACAGAGGTATCAAAGATCAGGTGACTTACCAGAAATGAACTGTGTCACAGTCCTGAAGTCACAAGTCCAAAAAGCAAAATGACATCTGGGGCACAGTTCCCCAGAACTCTTGAGGGACACACCCCTTTCCAGTTCCCTATCCTCTTATGGTTGAGTGGTCCTCAACCTTTGCTATTCGTTGGTTAAGAGATGTATCACCAACTTGTGCCTCTGTTGCCACATGACCTTTTCCTGTGTGTCATGTGGCAGTCTCCTCTTTATATGTGATCACATCATATTCTGCTAGGGCTTGCCCTAATGGACTCGAAGCCTGCAAAGTCCTTCTATCCACACAATGTCACCAAGCCAGATACTGGAGTCCAGAGCCTCACAGATCTTTGAGAAACACAATAAGGATGTAATAAGGAGTAAACCATGTTCATCCAAGTGGTTGCCTATAATTATTATAAAGACCAAAGTGACATAAAAGTATATCTATGTCACTAGATATAGTAGAGTAGGCTATGGGTGTGGCGTGGATGCTTTTGAGAATGTGTGACTTTGTAGCTTGAACCCCAAGCACCAAGAAAAAGCAAAAGCAAAAGAAAACAACAACAAGAGCAAAACCTAGCACTGGAAGAGCAAGAGTGACCTAATTTAATGGAAAGGGACCAGTCCAGCTAAAAAAGGAATAAGTAGTTTTCCAAGAAGAAACACCAAGCATAAAGCCCCAGACTCTGTGTTTTGAGGAAGTTAAAAAGAAACCCAGTGTTACACAAGGCAGAGAGCAGGAAGCAGAAGATGGGCTAAGGAGATAGGGTTAGATCTAAAGCCTGTAAACCATGCTCTCAGGTCAGAGTGGTTATGAAGAACAGCAGGTTGATAGGGATGTGTAGGGCGGAGGTGGACTGTAAGCAAATGAGATGGTGTGTCGGCCACACCTTGAGCTCTCTGCCTTGCAGGGAGTGATGCCTTCTGTCATTGATTCTCAGTGTGTTTGTTGGACTTGAAAGGATGTGTGTACCTGAGGAAGTGTTTGGGTGGTAGCCATTTTAATGGGGTTTGTCTGTATTTGTTGTTAAGACAAAATTAATTCACCTAGAGACAGAAGTGAAGAAACAATTCAGGAGGTGGAAGGTTTTCTAGCAGTGAGCATTGCACAGAGGGAAGCAGAGGCCTTCATACTCAGCCACTCTTGAGAGCCAAAGATGAAGAAGGCACCCTGTGGTGCTGGTAATGGGGGTGAATAAATGTGCAGCAGGGTGAGGTGAGGCGGCCGCTGTTTCCTTAAAGGTCCTGTACACGAAGCATCCACCATGTTTGAAAGATGGTGTTAGGATTTCTATATCCTTTAAGATAATTAAAAAAAAATTTTTTTTAAGATTTATTTATTTATTATATGTAAATACACTGTAGCTGTGTTCAGAAACTCCAGAAGAGGGCATCAGATCTCATTACAGATTGTTGTGAGCCACCATGTGGTTGCTGGGATTTGAACTCAGGACCTTCAGAAGAGCAGTCAGTGCTCTTAACCGCTGTGCCGTCTCTCCAGCCCAAAAACTAAAAATCTTAGTACCATTGGAGAATGATCAAATACCTGAATTCATTTAAAAATCTCGGCAGCATTATTTAGATACTTCTCTTAACTCCCTTTGTCTTTTCTGGTACACTATCGTAGTCTTCATGAGAGTCCTTTAAGCTCAAATCTTGGTTACATCTCTCTCTGCCCTTCCCTGCCTCTTCAGCTGCTGATCTATAGTCCACTTGTTCTGCCAAGCTTGATTATAGAGATTACTGCAATAAATGTATGTTAAGCCTATTCTGTCTGATGTAGAAATGATGGCATGTGAATATGTACATGTTGTTTCCTACCAAGCAAGCAGCATTACCTTCTTTGAGGAAGAAGGAACCAGAAACCAGAACATAGCAAACACAACAGCACATTTTCCCAAGTATATTTAAGAGGAATTTCAGCCTTCGCCCCATCTCTCGGAGGGCATCTGAATGAGATTCCTATTCTCAAAATCTCCCTTCCTCCCAGTTCTCATGGTAGGTAGATAACCTAGCGGTACTCATTCTTTAGACTGTGGACTTTTCTTTTGAGTGAAAAGGAGTTGGTGGAGAAGGCAGAGACATGTCTTACTGACTTTGGTGGCTCAGACGCCCTGGCATGGGGACAGAAAGAGAGGGCCAGGAGACAAGCCAGGAGCAGCCAGGAACACACAGGTCAATATCTCTCTTCACGTGTGTGGGCGAGAAAGCAAATGTTCCAAGTGTAGTTTGTGGGCAGGTCAGACCACAGCATTCACGTGGAGAGCAGCAGAACCCAAGGCTACAAGGGTTCGCTGGAGAGCGAGCACAGAGGTGTGACTTGGAAACCCAGGCTCAGGGCACAGCAGAGTCCACTGTAAATAAGATTCAAAGCACTAAAATTAAAGCTTACTAGTAGCATTTTGTAATTCTTAGATCAGTGTTCTGATGTATATGTAGTTGGATAGATACCCAAGCATTCTTAAAATTATGGAAACTAAACTCTCTTTCTTAAAATATTTTATGAGCCCTTGTACAGCATGGTCTCAAGTATTTGTTACTTCTCTCAAGCATCAACACCTGGAACAGCGCTCTCTCTCTCTCTCTCTCTCTCTCTCTCTCTCTCTCTCTCTGTGTGTGTGTGTGTGTGTGTGTGCTAAAGCTCCTGGAAGTCAAATCAAATAGGGTTTTGTAAAACAGCAGCAGGAATTTTTTATCTTCCTTCTTGCATTCTTCTTAACACTATCAATACACCATAAATGTATGCTTATATTTTAAAATGTTGGCTTTAAAATACTTTACGTTAGGTGCTGAATAATTTTTTTGTGTATTTGTCTGTGAGTATATGGTATGAATGTGTGTGAGCATGGTGTGTGTGTGTTGCACACTTGGGTACACAGAGGTGAAACCATAGCTGGATAACAAATGTCTTATTCTATCACTTTGTCTATGGCCTTAAGAGGGACTTTCTCAGTTACCTGGAAGCTCTCTGTTTGGGCTATGCTAGCAAGCCTGCAGCTCTGGGGTCTCCTGTCTCTCCCCTCCCTCCTAGTGCTTGGTTGGAGGCCTACAGAGAATACCCAGCTTTTTATTTATGTGGTTGCTGGGGGTTCAAACTAGGTCCCCAAATTTGTAGAATGGGTGTGCTGGCCCACCAAGCCAACTCACCAGCCCTCATTTTGTTTTTTTGAGTCATTTTTATAAAACCTATTCTTCCCACATTATTTAAATACCTTAAAGGTTGTATTGATGAATTATTATCAGATAGGTTTTAGGTTATGAGATAATTTAAATTTTAAATCACATAGTAATGTAAACTGCTTCTGTTTAAGTTAAATCAATGGGTAGAAGAACTTTTGGTAAAAATTTTATATATTAGTAACTTTTAAGAATTTTATTGTTTATTATAGAAATGACTGTTACTAGTTTGCAAAATTTAGGTTCTTTTTCCAAGAAAAGAGTTGTTTCAGATAAAATAAAGATTATTTAACTTCCAGTTTCAGAAGTAGCAGAGGATAAGAGTTCAACGAAGTTTCAAAATGAGTTTGAAGATTGTGGATGTTGTTTTATTGCTAGAAGAATGCTGTTAACTGGTTTTCCCATTAATATTTTTGCTTATTTACTATTTATCTATTTTTTGAGACAAAGTCTGCCTGTATGATCCAGGCTGGCCTTGAACTCTGGATCCTCTTCTTCGGCCTTCAGAGTGATGGGCCTTTAGAAAACCATTGCCGCTCTTAGCCCTGTTTCCCCTTTTCTTCATCTCCTGAAGACTTCACTGTCTCCAGCTCCAGCTGGAGTCTGACCAGTGCGCCCCTGCTGTGCGTTCTGGTATTGCAGGACCTTCCTCAGGCCACAGTGACAGCCAGTCAGCCTGTCTCTGGTTTCTGTCTCTGTGTTCCCTAGAATGGTTTTAAAGGATTTCCATTTAGACAAAAAAAAAAAGTTTCAATTTTTGAAATTTCTAAGGCTTGACCTTTGAGAGAACTTGATGTTGTGTTGAGCAGTTGGGTAGGCTGAATTCAGTTGTTACAGAAATAAGAAAATAAAGGCAAATCTCACTTTAAAATATGCGTCAAGGCTGCTGGGCCTGTGGTTTAAGAGCCCCGTTGTTTCAGGTTGGTCTCAGTTGTCACCTTGCCCTTCATTTGCATATTCTAAATCTAACTAGTAGTTCTGCTCCCTTGGGATGAGCTGGCATCGGTTTCCTTGCTTCCTCTGAGCACACAATAGGAGTGTTTTATTCTCAAGTCGCTTAAGCCAAGTGAACTTACAAAGTTCCCATAATCAATAGCAGTGTTTCAAGGATCTTCCCAAGATGTCAGAGATAACAGTCTCTGCTCATACATTGTTCCTGGAATTTGAGAAGTGCCAAATCAGAGCATTCTTTTCAAAACGGAAACGTAGTGTCAAAAGTGACCTTTTTTTTTTTTTCATGAAATAACTTGTAGCAAAACCAAGAAACTAGGTATCCAGCTGCATTTTTTTGAGCTAAAAATGGGTGTGAATTCTTGTCAAATTCCTTTCCCACCACAGTTTGATGGGAGGAATTTTTGCCTAGCACTGAAACAAAAGTGGTAGAATTTCAGCATCCAGTTAAGTAACTTTGGGGGAAGTGTGGGGTTTGAAAAGGGGTGCTTTGCTTCTGGGAAGAATGAATAGAGGAAATCACAGTGTCCTAAAGCATTTTTCAGTTCTCTGCCTTCAGACAAAAGACCTCTGCTGTTCTCCACCCCCCATCCTAGGGCAGGCCCATACTTCCAGCATCTGGAATCCAGAATTTGGTGACTGACCCAGAAATAAAGCAGTTTGATTTCTGAGCAGCAGCTGCTTCAAACGGTGCTAAGTGCACATGTTCCTTCAGATCATCCGAATTCTCTTGGCATCCTAGAACTGACGGCACATTAAATTGGTCATATGATAATAGGTCATGTGATTTGGTTTTAGAACAATCATGGTCACTTTTTAGTTTCCTCAAGAAGCAATACTAAATGACTGTACTGGCTGGTTTTGTGTGTCAACTTGACACAGGCTGGAGTTATCACAGAGAAAGGAGCTTCAGTTGGGGAAGTGCCTCCATGAGATCCAGCTGTGGGGCATTTTCTCAATTAGTGATGGGGGGGAGGGGGGGCTTGTGTGTGGTACCATCTCTGGGCTGGTATTCTTGGGTTCCATAAGAGAGCAGACTGAGCAAGCCAGAGGAAGCAAGCCAGTAAGTAACATCCCTCCATGGCCTCTGCATCAGCTCCTGCTTCCTGACCTGCTTGAGTTCCAGTCTTGACTTCCTTCGGTGATGAACAGCAGCATGGAAGTGTAAGCTGAATAAACCCTTTCCTCCCCAACTTGCTTTTTGGTCATGATATTTGTGCAGGAATAGAAACTCTAAGACAATGACACCTCTCCCCACCTGTTTTGCTTTATTTTGCTGTTTTGATGTACTTTGGTTGTGCTTGATTTGAGACAGCACCAACTCATGTAGCCCAGGTTGGCCTAGGAATCATTATGTGGCTTTGAGATGCTGATCTTCCCCACCTCAGCCTCCTGAGACCCGCCATACAGGAAATGTGCTGCTCCACCTAGTCTGAACCTTCTTCTTGCAGAGAGGGACAATTTGGACACCAAACATCTGGCTAGCATAAAATTACAGCTTGCATAGAAGAGCGCCAGACTGTGGCAATAGTCAGTGGACAACATCCAAAGATTTAGGGCTTTGAGCTTCTGAAATATAGGAAACCCACACCTTTGAAGTACCTTCTGCCTTGGAAAGTCTACACCAAACACAGCTGTTAGTGGATGCAGTGTAGGCCCGAAGGGTACTAAATTACTCAGTACCTTACTGGGAAAATATGGATGTTCCCAAGGTGTTCCTACTGGGAATCTTATGTCAGAAGGAAGATAAATTAGCAGGAAGTGGAGCACACGTGGTTAAGAGATACACACTTGAGGGTTGAAGGAAAGCAGGGGTTACCACAGAGTGGTCCCCGCAGCACCTCCAGACCTCCATTGGTAACTTCTGGTTTTAGTGACTGGACAGCTCAGCCCAGCTTATATGACCAGGGAGTTAGTTCAAACAAAGTAGAGAAAAAGAGTCTGACACTGCAAGCTCAGCAGGGCTGGAGGGAAGAGAAAATGCAGCTGATACCCCTCTGGCCATGTCTCAGCTTGGCAAGCACATTCAGTCACTTCCCTAGACTCTATTCCAGCATAAACTGGGCGTGTGTGTCCCAGTCGTTTTCTTTAGAGTTTGGGGGACATCTGAGTCTGCCCTGTTCCTCAGTTTCTGGCCCAGCTGTCTGTGGGGCCTTGAGCAAACTGGTGGTGCTGTACATTGCCTGCAAAGAAAGACTTTAGAGCACCGTTCTCAACCTTCCTGATGCTGGGACCCTTTAGTACAGTTCTTCATGTTGTAGTGACCCCCAACCATGAAATCGTTTCACTGTGGAATCACTTCACAACTGTGATTTTGTACTGTTATTAATCATAATGTAAATGTCTGATATATGACATGGGACCCCTGGTTGAGAACTGTTCCAGAGTCACATGCAGTGGGTTTCATCTTATTTCTACCCTAGGTGGACTGTGATGTCGACCTGTACTGTACCTCAGTTCATTCATCTCTGCAGCGGAATTAATACCCCCAATCTTTATAGGAACATTGAGAAAGCCGCGGGACAATAAAATAAAGGGTGTCAGGCCGTACCAGGCACGTAATAAGCACCACAGATCTTTGGCATTTTAATAGTAGCACTTGCGAGTTGGGTTTGAAATAATTTGGGGAAGGGCATCTTCCGATGTTTGCGGTGGCGTGTGTAGAGTGACTGGCACTAGCAGCCTGGGAAAGGAGAACAGGTGGTACCCAGTGGCATTCAGGGTGATTTATTGGCCAGCCATTGCTGAAGAGAGAGGGCGCCTGCTTGGTGCCTATGCTGCGACCAAGCCAGGGCGGAGTGCTGACTGGGCAGCTACTCTGGTTACCCCAGCGCCCAAGGCTTTGCTTTCTTTAGTTCACTTTTTTGCTTCATCCTGTTTTCCCTTGCCCTGGGAACAAAGTTACACGTTTAAAAACCAAACAAAACAAAACAAACAAAACAAAAACCCCTCATGTTCATCTATTTCAGTGAAACCGCTCTATCTGTAGTACAGCTGTGGTTCTGCTTCTGTGGAGGTAAGTGTGCCCACGTGTTACAAACCGTCAGTTGTCTTTAGGAACTTTCCAAACTTCTGCATCAGCTGTTCATCTGTTGTATAACCTTGGGAGAGTTGCTTGCCCATGAACTATTTCAAAATAGTGCGTTTTTACTTTAACTTTCTGGCCATACCGATTCGGTACTTTAAAAGGAAAGAAAACGTGTCATTGTTGGTGTAGTTATTCGTTTGTAATAACCTCAGCTGAGTCTTTCATTCGTACTTATCTGGACTTTGCCATTCACCTATCTTCCTTTAGAGGAAAATAATTGTTCAGAAAATTTGATATGGAGAAAAGATAGGGTAAGCTTTTAGGGGAAATATGTGCAGAAAAGTGTTTTTCAGACAAAGTGATTGTTTTTGTTGTTTTTGGCTAGTTCAGGTTTAACAGTGACCATTTCTGGCTGGATTATATTTTGTTTTGAGAAAACCATCTCTCAAAGATAAGTAAAAAGAATTACCATCAGTAATCTACACTGTAGTGTTTTCCCCTTGCTACCTTGTTTCATCTATTGTTAAAACTTTGTATCGGTAAGCCAGGCATTGGTGACGCACACCTTTAATCCCAGCATTTGGGAGGCAGAGGCAGGCGGATTTCTGAGTTAGAGGCCAGCCTGGTCTACAGAGTGAGCTCCAGGACAGCCAGGGCTACACAGAGAACCCCTGTCTCAAAAACAAAAATACAAAACAATACCAAAAAAAAAAAAAAAAAAAAAAACCTTTGTATTGGAATGTTAAAATTGTAGGCATGTAATTGATAATTGACTATGGAGATCACAAAATCAAGATATCTAATCTGGAGCAAGGGAAGGGGGCAGGCAAAGATCCCTGTACTATACATTGTAACTGGACTTCTCTCTGTCAGTCCAGAAATGCACAGTGCAGGTGGCTCACCCCAACACTGGTAGAGGAAGGAGAAAGGAAAACCCAGGTTCTAACTGGGACAAGCTAATTGGTTGCAGGCCCCAGGGGCTGCCTCCTCATGTTCCTCCCATGTATCTTTGTGGTCACCTGTGGTCATGGTGCAGGAACTAAGCCTGACATAGGGCAGGGGTGGAAAGATCTGTGTCTGTGGCCTTTGTCTCAGATATGGAAGTAAAGCTACAATGGAGGATAGATAGCACATTTCAAATTCATATGGGGGTGGGGAGCGGCATGTCTGCCCCCTGGTGTTCACTCGATGGTGTTACTGTCAGGTATGAGGGTTTACTTAGACCCAGAATTCCCTGCTGTCGAATTGATGGCCTGGATTAAGGAAGTTTTATAAATTACATCTCCAGGTTGCTGAAGAAGGAATCTGCATTTTGGCAAGAATTAAGTAGTTCGTCACCGTATAGGAACTTAGAAACTGTCATTCTTTGGGTTGAGTGTGGACTAAGGAAGATTCAAATGAACCACTAACCTCAATAAAACCTTGCAGGGGCATGTGCATAGTGTTAATCTCCTCCAGCCTCCTTCTTCTAATTATATTCAAACTCACCTGATGTGCATCTTTCTTCTTCAAAGGAAACCACTGTTTTAGCAATTAACAAAATGATCATTTGTTGAAAAGGGACATGTATGTACCTACTCTACTTTAAGCAGAGTTCCTGATTCCACAGCCATCTTAGAGCCCAGGTGTCATAAGGCCAAGGGTGGGGCGAGAGTTGCAGGCGTTGGCCTCTTGGTGTTACTGTTGATGGGTAGGAGGAAACTGAAGGGAGCAGCACCCCAGGTCAGCAGACCATTGTGCAGGTGTGCAGCCTGTGAAGTACAAGCTGACAGGACTTCACACACGGGACATAGGTTGTACATATTCCTTGAAATTAATGTGGAAATAGATACTAATAATAATATGTATTGATGAAACACATATAAGTAAAAAATTAACTCACCATCAAATTCTTAAACCCTCCTGGATGCTCTGAACCAAGTATCTGTT
This sequence comes from Apodemus sylvaticus, assembly GCF_947179515.1. Classification (NCBI taxonomy): domain Eukaryota; kingdom Metazoa; phylum Chordata; class Mammalia; order Rodentia; family Muridae; genus Apodemus; species Apodemus sylvaticus. Next base: position 38,371,917 of record NC_067489.1, read on the forward strand.
AGATAAAGAGGCCCACTGCCCTTCTGTTTTCAGTGGTAGGGGAGATGGCCTCAGACCCCTCTTCTCCTCTCTCCTATAGGTTGCTCTCTTCACCATGATTCCCTGCAGAGCAGTGCTGACTTTTGCGAGATGTCTGATCCGGAGAAAAATTGTCACCCTGGACAGTCTTGAAGATTCCAAACTCTGCCGGTGCTTATCCACAATGGACCTCATCGCCCTGGGCGTCGGAAGCACCCTGGGCGCTGGGGTTTACGTCCTGGCTGGGGAAGTTGCCAAAGCCGATTCTGGCCCGAGTATTGTGGTGTCTTTCCTCATCGCTGCCCTGGCCTCGGTGATGGCCGGCCTTTGCTATGCTGAGTTTGGGGCCCGAGTACCAAAGACTGGATCTGCCTATCTATACACATATGTCACGGTCGGAGAGCTGTGGGCCTTCATCACTGGCTGGAATCTCATCCTGTCCTATGTCATAGGTATGCTTCCAAACCAAACATCGGTAGCGTATAGGGTAAAAATAGCTCTCCAGAGGGCCTCGGCACTAGGGATAAAGCTGTACTTCTCCGCTGTCGGGTGGTCCTGAGGAAATCATTTGTTTCCTGTCTTACTTTGTCGCATCTAAAATACATATTCATCACGGAAGTCTGACTTTCCTTCCACTTGAATTCATGAAAATTGTTTGAAAGTTTTAAAATACTTTCTTTTCTTTTCATGAGTTTTGTGTGTGTGTGTGTGTGTGTGTGTGCGTGCGTGTGTACGTGTGTGTTTTCACATGCATGCTGGTGCACATGCTTCTTCTGTCTTCGGGTGCATGGGGAGGTCAGAGAATGATGTCACGACTCTTCCTCGGTGGCACTTCTACCTTATTCTTTGTGGCAGGATCTCTCCATTAAGCCCTGTGGTTACATTCCAGGGAGTCCTGGCCCCGCTTGCTCTGGGGTATTAGTCTCTGCCTTCCTAGGCTAGACTTACAGGCCATGCCACAGTCAGTGCTCCTTACTCAAGGGTCTGAACCGACATCTCGCATAGTGCAGCAAACGTTTTAACTGCTCAGCCATCTCCCCAGCCCTTCAATAGCTCTTCATTTCCAATAAAGTTGCCTAACACGAGCATTTAATTGCTGCTGAAGCCCAGCACGGCGATACACACCTGCATGATGTCTGCCTGGGCTGCATGGCAGGCCCCTGCCTCGAAAGGAAAGGAAAGGAAAAGGGAAAGGGAAAGGGAAAGGGAAAGGGAAGGAAAGGAAAAAGGAAAAGCCTCATGATTCTGCTATTACAATATTAATTTGGTTTTATAATGTGGCTAAAATTTTTCAGCTGGTGTGAACTAAGCCAGGTGTCTCCAGGAATCGACTAGGCAGATGTCACATTCGTTTTCTACCTACAGCCTTTTATTCTCTTAGCATTCTGTGTTGGGTAGGTACATCCAGTGTTGCAAGAGCGTGGAGTGGCACCTTCGACGAACTTCTTAACAAACAGATCGGCCAGTTTTTCAAGACATACTTCAGAATGAATTACACTGGTCTAGCGGAGTATCCAGACTTCTTTGCTGTGTGCCTTGTATTACTTCTGGCAGGTAAGGAAACCAGTCACATGCGGCTCCCGGCAGTGAACCACACTAATGGGCTGGAAGAGCAGGTTGCATAGGCTTCGGAGTTCCCTGAATGAGGTCAGCAATTGTATCAATGCCCATAGGGTCAGTGATGAGTCTGTAAGCTGCATTTTCCTATGAAATTTCACAGTGAGGATTACATACATGTACATGAAAGCATGAGACCTCATGTCTGAGGAAAAGGCACCTGGAACGCAGTAAGTCATAGGATGAAGGCATCAATCTTTCTTCTGAGAGCATCAGTTTCTTAATACTAATCGTAGCCGATCAAGAATGGGAAGAACATTTCTATTAGGCAAAATGTAGAATCCCATGGTATTGTTTTATCCTGATAAATGCATCCAGGGTCATTAGCAGACATATTATTTCTAGAAAAAAAAAGAATAGTTTTCCTGCCATATATCCACTATAGACATCTGTTTGCAAAGGAAGCATTCAGCTCACCTGGCATTTTCTAGTGAAGATATCTAATGCAGATATTTCAAGTTAATATTATATAATAATAACATTATTATATAGCAGTATATATCATGTAATACATAATATATAAAATAAGATACACTAATATATATATATATATGTATATATATATACATATATATATATATATATATAAAAATAAGCAGCCTAGTTAATAGTAACATGTTTATTTATAGATGGCTCCATTAAACTTAAAGTATTCATCTTTAATCTCTTGATGGTGAGATACCTCTAGTTGTGACTTGTGTTCAGAACTGTTAAATCCCATAACGAGACCTCAGCTGCAGCCTGAGTCTTTGCCTTCTGCTCACTGGCCTCCAGTCTTCCTCTTTAAATGTTCTCTAAACTTACATTAGAATTGTGTTCCTAGACTGTTTGAAAATTAAAATGTCTGTAAGTATTCACTCAACTTGCAGTGTCATGTGTTAGCTGACGCTATTAAAGCTGCCCGGGAAGCGTGTGTGGCACTCAGATGAAGAATATATTTGGGTCTAGTCTCTGGGTGGAGGATAGGAGCTCAAATAGAGACTGCATTGACATGTTTGCAACCTAACATAAAACGTGGCTTTGCCCTTCTTCAGTTGTGCACCAGAGGCACCTAACCACTTAACAGACTCCGTAGCTGTGCCAACCCCACAGTGTCCCTTCTGCCACTTCGTGCGGAAGGATGAGGTTCATCTGTTCTCATCTATGCTTACACAGTTCTCCTTCTGGGATAGTGGGTACCGTGCACACGGCGGAGGGGCAGGCAGACCTGCGGCATTCTTTTCTCATAGCAACCATTGTAGTAAAAGTTTAAGTAGGATCATAATTTATATTCTATGTAGGTGGATGAAAGATACGGACAGGATAAGCAGAATAATCGTTTACAAGCTGAGAGGAAAGTGAATATTTGAGGGTTGAAGTTTGGGGAAAATCTTATTAAAAGTGATACTAAAATGGGGGCATATGAGTTATTCCAACAAATATTAACATTTATAAGCAATGTGCTAAGGTTAAAGCAGTCTATAGGACCGGGAGTGAAGTTCATTGTTAACATGTGCCTAATACACACAGGCTCTGTACTTACCACTGAAATAAACCAAATGAAGTAATTTTGAAAATGCTAAGAGATGAAAGATTTAATCCATGAATGAATGGTAGACAGCTAGTAATATTAACATATAAATATCTCTTATAAATCAGTATGAGTAAAATAATCTGACTTAAAACTTGTGCAGTGTAGATGAGACCAAATTTTGCTTTGTATAAAAATGCATACCCTAGGGCTTGGAAGATGGCTGGGCGGATAGATTGCCTGCCTTACAAGCGGACAGTGTGAGTCTGGATCCCCAGAACTCACCTAAAGGCTAGGAATGGTGATACGCATTTGTAGCCCCAGCCCTGGGGAT